>NW_007730172.1:91442-96448 GCF_000696425.1 Galeopterus variegatus
CCACATTTCTCATCCTTGACTTTCTTATAAGTAAGTTGGATTAGATTAATGATCCCCAAGGCCACTTCTTGCTCTAGATTCTAGAATTTGGGGAGTTTATAACATTAGTAATACATGCAAGATAAGATAGTGATAGTATTATATATATTTATATATATTTATACCTATATATTTATATATTTATACCTATATATATATTTATACTTTTATTTACATCCCTGAATTTATTCCTCATGCAAATACTGAGGTGTACATTGTATGATAGTATTGTCATTTTACTATTTACTGTCTTTATAATGTGGAAATAAAAGTAATAGTGATAAGAACAGCCCCAGAACTAGGTCTCTCTGGATTCCAGGTCTGTTTTCACTACACTTAGCAATCTGGATTGTTCAGGATGAATCTGTGTGTGATCTGATTTCTCGTGGCGTTGGCCTTGCTGCAATCTGTTTTCCACTTTGATTGTGTTAGGAATTCTATGGCTATTAAGGGTTTTAATCTGTGAAAACCTTTGACTTATTTATTTTCTAAATTCCAAGTGCCTTGTATTTTACTGGGTATGTGAAAATTTGTAAATATTTGAAAATTCCAGGTCTGTTTTCACTACACTTAGCAATCTGGATTGTTCAGGATGAATCTGTGTGTGATCTGATTTCTCGTGGCTTTGGCCTTGCTGCAATCTGTTTTCTACTTTGATTGTATTAGGAATTCTATGGCTATTAAGGGTTTTAATCTGTGAAAACCTTTGACTTATTTGATTTTCTAAATTCCAAGTGCCTTGTATTTTACTGGGTATGTGAAAATTTGTAAATATTTGAATAGGTGGATGCTTTATTATATATGAATCTTAACTATATTGTATGTTTCTATTAATTCACTCATTCAGCAAAGAGTTATTGAGCACCTGCTTGTGCTAAACCCTGTTCTGGGCCCTGATAATACAGCAATAGACAAATTAGACAGAAGTCCCTGCCTTCAGAGAATTTACAATCTTCTAAAAGTGAATTTGAAATAAATTTAATTTGAATAAGAATAAAGCAAGTGTGATAGTGAAAAAGTTTGATATATGGCTAACTGTTGCTATTATCCAGAAGTATGGGAGGTAAAATAAAAATAATAGTGGTAATTTATGAATGCCATGTCTGCTCTACATTGTGTGCATGGTCTCATTTCATTCTCGCAGCAACCCTGTTTGATATCTACTATTGTTCCCATGTTATGAATGAGAAAACTGAGGCTCAGAGGGATTAAGTGACACAGATTTTAGTCTAACCTAACTTAAAGTCCACACGCAGCAACCCTGTTTGATATCTACTATTGTTCCCATGTTATGAATGAGGAAACTGAGGCTCAGAGGGATTAAGTGACACAGATTTTAGTCTAACCTAACTTAAAGTCCACACTCTTAATCAACTCCCTCCCTTGGGATATAGAGCTTAAAAATAATGAAAAAAAGAATTTGTCCAACCAATATTTGTTACTTTCCTATGTTCAGAACACTGTGCTTCAGGCACTATAGGAAATATATCCGTGATTAAAAATGATTGCCATCTTTCACAAAGAATGTCGAAGGAAGAAGCATCAAGATCAGTTAGGTTAAAAGAATCTTTTCTTTCATTCTTTTTTTAAAAATTGAAACAATTGATTATACATATTTGTGGGGTACAGAGGTGATCATGAATTCCTATGTACAGTATGTGGTGGTGATCAAATCAGAATAACTAGTATATTCATTACTATAATTATTCATTATAATGTCATCATTTTTTATGGCCATTTACCAGTTTAAAATATTTTCTACTGTGGGTCGGGCACTATGCTACACAAGGCCTGGTCTCTATCTTTGGGGGAATTGTATCATTTCATTAGGGAGACATCAATGCAGAGCAGATAATTTTAAGGGAGATAAAAAATCAGAAAAATATAGGTGGCTAGTTACTGGGTAGCCAACGTTGCAATGATTCAAGTAAGAGAAGCTAATTTTCCATAGGAATAGGGCTATAAGTAATGCATCTCAAGAATTTGTTTATCCTCGATATAATGAGTTAATTATTATAAATATATTAATGCCCTGGCAAAAGTTCCCCCAGATTAGTTTTTGCTACTGTTCTACATAGCAGGCTAGACAAATTTCCTTCACTAGCTTCCTAGATAGAGTTTAAAAGGTGATGGATGAGTCTGGCCCATAGACAAAAATGCCTAGTGTCCTTTAGAGCGGTGTGACCATGAACACTCTCCTTTCTCCCACTTCTTAGTTCTGAGAAGCACCCATTCACCAAGCCAAGAGTGGAGGTCAAAATGCAAATGATTTTTTGATTGGTAGTTTTCATGGTACTAATACTGGAAGCTGTGGTAATAAGAGTAATACAAAGTAAAGACAGTATTTCTTAGTAGCAGCATGTTAAAACATGCCCACCTGGGTCCTTCTCTCTACCAGCTTTGCAGTCTTTGCTTGGATCACATTTATCTGGTATTCGCCAGAGTAAGCTACTCCCCAAGAGTGAATTTGCCTGACAAATGAAACATTATCTATTTAATTCTTTGTTTTAGAAATTGTTAAAACTACTAATTTTTTGCTTTCCTGGCCTCCTAGAGTGTATTGGGCATCGAGTCATCTTTTATTCAGCCAGGTGGATACCATAATGGGCAGTAATTGTCCTGGGCTGGAATACTGTGGAGCCCTTAGGAGTGATTCAGGGTGACTTGCTTTTACTTTAACAGCTTCCAGACGGCCAGATTTTGTGGCTCTAATGACAGCCTTTGTGGGTTTTTTGGTCTTTTTCTCTGCTGAGATTCACTTTTTTCCTGTGCCTGCTTCAGTTGGAAATCATTATGTTTCTACTTTCTTTGTTTTTGCTCTTTCCCTCTCTGAACTGTTATTTTAATATGTGAGCTCTCATTTCACATAGAATTTCTGTAGGTTTATCCTATATGTTTTCATATATAAGAATGTATCTGCTAATTCCCCAAGATTATACTCCAATATGAAGTTCTTGCTAAAATGTGTGTGTAGTTTTACATATTTTATTGCATTTTTTAATGGTTACAGGTGCATTATGTTTTTATTTCATATTCATTCTAGTAATCTATATTTTCTATAAATGCTATTTCATTTAACATCCCAAATTATTGAATAAAGTTATTAATAATATTCTCACTTAAAATATTAATTTTAGTTATATCAGTTTTCTATTTACCTAATATTATTTTGTTTGATGTCTTTAATTCTTTATCAAATTTGCTGTAGATTTACTCAAATTATTTATCTTTTCAAAGAACTTAGTTTGATTTGTAGGTTGTTTCTTTGTTGTTGTCGTTTTATAATAGCATATGATCTTGTCTGCATTGTTTTCTTCTGCATTCTTTGTATTTACGTGCTCTTCTTTTGTATAAGATTTTAACTTGGATGTTTAACTCATTAATTTGCCATCTTTTTCCTTCTTAATGTATGCATTTAAAGCTGTAATTTCCCTTCTAATATAAAATCACTTTTATTTTACAAAGTTTTTACTGTCTCTGGGTCTTAATAATATCTAATTTTTATTATGTTTTCTTGGTATCCCAAGGATCACTTAGAACATAATTTTTTTTATAGTTTTAGTTTCCAAATATTCCGAGAGGAAACATTTTAAACTTTTGTGTTGTGTATGTGTTGTGAGGGTTGGGGAAGGGGGCAATTTCAGATTTTTATTCATTTTCGTCAGATATTATTGCCTATTTGAGATTTTTTGGGGGGGATTTGTTGAACCATGTTTCATGGTCTAACATGGTCAAAATTTTATAAATGTTATATACATGATTTAGTTGAATGTCTTTTTAAAAAAAATATCTGGGTTCATGGATATATATATTTACATTATATTACAAATGCAAATCATGTGGATTAAGTATTTTGCATCTTAAATTTTTTTGTCTGCCTGACCTATTTATTACTGATTGAGTAATGTAAAATTTCTCTCTTTAATAGGAAATTTATCACCTTTTTTTGTAGATCACCTTTCTTATGCAAGGTTGTGTTTTATGTATTTTGAGACTCTACTATTAGGTACCTAGAAACTATTACCCTTTTCTGGTGAATAATTTATTTAATCATTGTATAATGACCCTTCTCTCTACTCCCCCAGGCAGTGGTTTTGCTTTATAGCCCATTTTGTTCAGTATTACATCAGTTTTCTTTCATTATTATTTGCCTGGTATATCATTGTTCATCTCTTTTTTTTCGATCTTTTTGTGTTAATAGATTGGAAGTCTTTTGCAAATAGGATATACTAGTACATGTTCTAATTGAAAATCTTTGTGTTTTATCAGCACCGCACTCTCCCGAGTGAGCCACAGGCTGGTCCTGAAAATCTTTGTGTTTTAGCTGGTAAGTTTAATACATTTATTTATTGTGTAGTAGAATTATTTATTTTGATGCTCAAATTTTTCATGATTTGGCCAGTGGGAGCCCTTTCAAGCAGGCCTCTGTGTCCTTTTGATAAGTCCTCATTCTGACACTTCCTTGCTTTAACAACAATATATTCTGGTATCATCTTGTATTTTCTCTGCTTCAAGCCTGGAATCAACCAGTTACCCATGAAATACTGGTTCCTTTTAATACAAAACAGTATCTAGAAGATACTAAGTAAGTTCATTGCTATTAGAGTATTACTGCTCCCAGGTCTTCATCGAAAAGAGATAGGAAATATGTGTGTGTGTGTGTGTGTGTGTGTGTGTGTGTGTGTATTTACGTTTACATTTATTTCACACCGATACTTCTGATTCCACTCCAACATCACAGGTATCATTCCAGTTTCCTTCCTTTCCATATTTCTAACTCCTTTTTCTTTTTTCTTTTTTTTTTTTTTTTTTGTCTTTTGTCTTTTTCCGTGTCCGGCAACGGATCGCAACCCTCAGTGTTGCCCCCGTACCGGACCAGGGACCGGCAACGGGATTGCAACCCTGGGTGTTGCTCCCGTGCCTCACTCAGCCAGTGAGCGGGAACCGGTCTGTATGTGGGATCCGAA
>NW_007730172.1:97448-105791 GCF_000696425.1 Galeopterus variegatus
TTTAAAAAACAACCTTATTGAAGTATAATTGACATGCAGAATACTTGTATGTATGCATTTGTGCATTTAAAGTGTAAATTTTGGTAAGTTTTGACATATTATACACTCATGAAACCATCACCACAATTAAAATAATGAACTTATTTAACACCCTCAAAAAAGTTTCCTCTTTCCTCTTTGCAATCTCACTCTTCCCTGTTCCTTCTTCCTACCCCGATCACTGACCTGCTTTCTGTTGCTATAAATTAATTTGAATTTTCTAGAATTTATACAAAGGAAATTACTCAATATTATTCTTTTTACTTTTTTTTTCTTGACAGTGATTTTCAGATTCATCCATGTTGTGTGAATTAATAGGTCATTTCTTTTTATTGTGGAATAGTACCCCAATGTGTGAATATATGACAATATGTTTATCTAGACTCCTGTTAATGGACATTTGGGTTCTTTTCAGTTTTAGGCTATTACAAAAAAGGTTCCATATGTGGAAGTCTTTTTATAAACATATGAGCTTTTTTCCCCTTGAATAAGTTTAGGAGTGGATTGACTGGGTCAATGTAGTAGGTATATGTCTGGCTTTGTAAGAAACTGACAAACTGTTTATCATTTTCCATTCCCACCATCAATGCATGAGTTCCAGTCACTCTACATTCTTCTCAACACTTGGCCTTTTTTTTTTTAATTTTAGTTATTCTAATATGTCTGTAGTCTTTTTGACAAATCTCCCAATAGTATCATTGTCCTGGGAACAATTTTTAACATGGATTTGTTCACATGGAGAATCTGGTATTATGTATAATGATACTTTTTTAATCCAAACCCATTTGTGATTCAGGCTTGACACATTTTTCTTGGGATATTTGGAAATAAGCTTTCTTACCTTCCTGGGGTAGTGGTGGAATTTTTCTGGTTCCCTTTTCATTGAGCAAGATTACCACTGGAGAGCTGTTGTTGTTTTCACTCAAACTCTTGCTAAAAAAAGCCATATGCTGATGTAGCTCCAGTGTTTATTGTACAGGTTTTCAGGTTCCTCTCAGTTTTTACTTGTTGGTATTTTCTAGACTCATTTTCAAGCTTGGTCATGAAGCAACAATTTAGAAATATATAAAAGACATTTCTCTGTGGTTGAAGCAGAACAGGTCCATGTTCAGTT
Organism: Galeopterus variegatus; assembly: GCF_000696425.1. Classification (NCBI taxonomy): domain Eukaryota; kingdom Metazoa; phylum Chordata; class Mammalia; order Dermoptera; family Cynocephalidae; genus Galeopterus; species Galeopterus variegatus. The sequence goes on from NW_007730172.1 coordinate 98,602, forward strand.
TACAGTGTTATTGAAACCATAACTCTCTGGTTAGCTTAGTAATATAATTAATATCAGTGGTCCTGGTATTCAGAATTGCAATGCTCAGAGGATTTCCTATAGAAACCTTGGTTTCATGGTGCTTTGGTATAGCAGTAGAATATTACAGGTATGTTACAGACTGGATGGCCTGTATACTAGCCTAAGAGAACCATGGGGAACTAGGCACTGAATTTCACACAATGGAACTACAAATAAGTGAAATAAGCTAGGCACAGAGGGAAAAATACCACATGTTCTTACTCATAAGTGGAAGCTAAGAGAGAACAGATAGATAGAAAGACCACAGTGGTGCTTTGGACTTGTAGAGGGAGAACACATACCTAGGGTTGCTGGGGGTGGAGGGGTGGAGGGAGAAATAGGTTGAGGAGAGATTGGGTGGGGGACAGAAGGAATAATGGCAATTTGTGATAATGGGCACACTGATAGTATTGATCTAATCATCATATCTTGGATGCAGGTGGTGATGGTCAGCTTTATACCCCATGAATATGTGTAATCAATAAACAAAGTAAAATTTTAAATGCATCCAGTTGGTGGGTTAAACACTGCCCATGTTGAATTTGTGTTCATAGTGTCAAACTCCAAATTATATATTTGTCTCTGTGTGTGTAAATATACATAATGGAACATTATGAATAATACATACTATAGTTTTTAAAACTTATGTTGGTATTTACTCTTTTGATGCTTGAGTACCAGAAATCCTACAAGATAGAAAACCCTCATTTTCTTGACTTTCTAAAAGCAAATTGGAAAGTAAGTTTCTTATCTTCTTTATCTCTTCCATCTTTGACATATTTAATGGGATTAAGTATGTACTACTAAATTACATCAAAAATCATTTGTATTTCAGAAAAGAATGCCTGTTTAGGGAGAATATTTAACTCAATGTTTCACAAAACATAAGGCACACACCACTGGGTGGTATTTTGTATGGTACACAGGCAAGCATTTTTTGATAATTCTGTATTCATTTTAATCCTTTCAAGTAATACATGAAGGTAGTGATTTTACGTCAATATACATTGTAGTTGATTTTCGTGTCCCTTTACCCATTCCTCTTTCCCTCCTCCTTCTCTCCCCTCCCCTGCCACTACATCATATCTGTTCACTTGTCTTAACAAGTTCAAGGAATTGTCATGATTATTGTGTCTCCCCCCCCCCTTTATTTGTTTGTATATTTATTTATTTGTTTGTTTATTTATTTTTAGCTCCCACAAATAAGTGAGAACATCGTAGTTCTCTTTCTGTGCCTGACTTGTTATTGTTTAGGAAGATACCAAATACAAAAATGGATCGAATAAAAATTATTATTACAAATAGTATAGGTGAAACATGAATATGGCAGAAATCATAATAGTTATACATGAATCTTTGAAGACTAGGCCACACTATTTTATGGAAAGGTTTCTTTCCTTTTTAATAGCAAAGTTCAGGTATTTGTTACTTAGATAAGTTCACTTTTCTGGGAAGAGAGAGTCTGCAAAGGTCTTTATATTATACTATGTAGACTGCTCTATTCTTCTTGAGAGGCTCAGCTGGGCTTTGGAGCAGGTTGGGATCAAGCCATAGTAAGAACTGGGTGTGGAGTGAGTAGTCTGCCCCTGTTTTTGTGTTCACCAGCATCAATAACCAATAATTGGAAGAAAAGTCATTTTTTCTTTGATGAATTAGCAGTGAGCATGGTAATTTCCCTTCTTTTCTAATGGCGGGGAAGCACTCATTTCCATAGCCCTGGGAGAACATGTCATTAAAGTTTGTCACCCTTAATTTACATTGTAATATGGTCAGTTCTGCCGAATATAGAAAAATGACCTTGTATACTTCTTCCCTTCTCTGTGTGTCCAGGCTTCACCCATCATGAGGACTTCTCTGCAGGCAGTGGCACTCTGGGGAAAGAAGGCCCCTCCCCACAGCATCACTGCCATCATGATCACCGATGACCAGCACATGATCGTGACCGGAAGTCAGGAGGGTCAGCTCTGCCTCTGGAATCTCTCCCCTGAACTAAAGGTTAGTGGAAAGCTGTTGATATTGAAGCAAGCAACACTCACAGTATAAGCACAGCTTGCTTCTTCTATGGCAATGGAAGTGGAATGGTGGTGGAAGGTTTGCATGATTGTTAAAAAGATGCTTGTGAAAGTAATAAATTGGTTTTACTTCTGAATTTGGAGAAATTAAAGTATTATATGGATCAAGTTCATATTTGAAAATTATGTTATGAATATTGCTAATCTTAGCTAATACCAACTAAGTGTTATAATTCTTTAAGCTATGCTGTGTTTTACTATTTGGTACCCTGAATTATATGTTCAAGTAACTGAACTACAGACATGTAAGTATAATTCTAAAAATTATGGCTCATTAATGTAAACAAGGCGAACCCCTGAAAACCACCATTACGTAAATGAATAATATCTTAATTATTTGGTTGTTTCTGCTGGTTTGGCCTTCTTGCTATTCTATTAGTCTCTGCTTGCCTGTGATTTTTACAGATCACATCAAAATGCTCAAAATCCAATTTACTATTGTTGTCCTCCTATTTCAGAACCTGACCTCACCTAGGATTTGGCTCATTGATTAGCAATTAATTGTCCCTTTCCCAAGTTATAAACATTTAACATATTGGAATAGATATTTGCTTAAGTCTAGCAGTTTCTAGAACCAATTTGAACATTTAAACTAATGATGCAGTTAAAGTATACTGCCCTCATTAAGAAACCTTTTAAAGATCAAAGACTATTTTTAGCCTTTAAAGTTTGTCACTTTAAAACCTAAATTAACAATTAATTGTAATTCTATTTTATAGCGTCATTCATTAACACCTCCTATCACTGAACAGTTCTACTGCAGGACTGCTAAGAACCGCATAGCCGATCAGCTCAGCTCAATGTTTATGAAAATCTTTGAAAGAAGGAAGGGCTTTTATTACAACAGTTGTGCTGAAAATAACGGCTCTCACATTTATTTTCTGTTCTAGTTTAAACTCAGACTCCTAAATGGCTTAAAATGTCTTGCTACTCTTTTTAATGTTGAAGAATATTGTTTTCAGCTGGAGTAGTTGTCTAGTTATATATACATATGTATATATGTTGCAATAAGCTTAAGAAATTAGGAATCCTAGCTTCTGTATCTTTATGTATTCAGCATTTGTTCAGCGCGCACTCATTGCATGCATATTATCTATTAGGCAGTACGCTAGGTTCAAGAGTTCAAACATGAATGTTGCAATAAGCTTAAGAAATTAGGAATCCTAGCTTCTGTATCTTTATGTATTCAGCATTTGTTCAGCACGCACTCATTGCATGCATATTATCTATTAGGCAGTACGCTAGGTTCAAGAGTTCAAACATGAATGGGAAGACCTGGTGCTGGCTGCCCAAGAGGTTGCAGTGTATATACATAATTTGCCATAACTGCATAAGTAAGTGTCCTGGGTTTGTTTCCCCACTTTATACTGTGTTAAGTGATTATATAGTTTTATAATAATAGTATTTATATACTATTATAATATGTAGTTATATACAAGGTACTCTAAGTAGAGAATGGTCTACACTGCATATTCTGTTGGGAAGCTAGGCCATGCTCTCCTTAGAAGCAGATCTTTTGCTTGGGGTTAGAACAGTGATCCTTAGTGAGGGACAGTTTTGCCCCCCAAAAGACATTTGTTAATATCTTCAGACACTTTTGGTTGTCACAATTGAAGGAAGGAAGATGTTACTGGCATCTTGTGGGTAGAGGCCAGGAATGCTATAAATATCCTATAGTGCACATGATACCCCCTACAACAAAGAATTTCTCTATCTAAAATGCCAATAGTGCTGATCTTGAGAAATCCAGGGTTAGAGATATGGGGTGGGAATGGGAATCAGATCAGCAGGAGTGGAAGAAAAAAGGTCATTCTACAAACAGCCTGTACTTGGAGGAAAGCAAGGAGCTCTCTGTTGCAGGAGCTTAGGTGTGAACAAGGATCAGAGAGAGATGAGGCCTGAGGGGAAAATGAGGCCTAGTGATGGAGAAGTTTAGATGATAAGTAAAGGAGTTTATATTGAATCCTCTAGGCAAGGAGAGCCATTGAAGAGAGTTAAGTTATGGATGGGATCAGCTTTGTGTTTTGGAAATTCACTGTGAGGACATTGTGAAAAAGTTAATAACATAAATAAGATATTGATTAGTAGGAAGGCGAGATGCTCCATGTGAGGGTTTTCCTTAACATTTTCTATGGCTAAACTTAGGGCCAGAATGAATGAACAACTTCTCTTACTTTCTCACAAATCTTGTCCCATATGACACTGATCAAGTAGCAGGGAAAGCTCCAGACTGCAAAAATCAAGGGCGTTTTAAATTTTTCAACAGATTCTTTTTTTATCTGTAAGGCAGTCAAGTCAGTGGTCGATCATTAATATTTTCATACTTAATAGCTTGATTTTATATTTATTTTAAAAATGTAATTTGGGTAGGGGAAGAAAAAGGGAGATCTTGAGGACATGAGAGACTGTAAGAGAGGACGTAACTATGCGGGTGAGTTGAAGCCAATGGGCATCTCAGGAGAGGACAGCAGGAAGGGGAGAAGGGAGCTGTAGGGAGGGGGGTGTAAAGTGAACAGAGAGCCGTTTATTTCCTCTTCATACTAATTTGGAAAGCCATTCTGCCTTCCAAAAGGATTTAGGTAAGAGAACATATCAGGTTCTGTGCTTTTAAACATTCACTTGCCACCACATAAAGTGGGAAAACAAACTCAAGGACACTTATGCCATCATTAGGCCAATTATACAGATGACTTTTGTTCTCCTTCAGGTTTCTCTGAGTCTAGTATAGGAGAGAGCCTTGTAAATAGGAAGCCTTGTAAATAGGATAGTAAAGCAATGTGATACTTTCTGTCTCTATGAATTTGATTACTCTACATACCACATATAAGTGGAATCATATAGTTTTTGTCTTTTTCTGACTGGTTTATTTCACTTAGTATAATGTCTTCAAGGTACATCCATGTTGCAGCATGTGACAGCATTTCTTTCCTTTTTAAGATTAAATAATATTCCATTGCATGTGTATACCACATTTTCTCTATCCATTTTTCCATCCATGCACACTTCGGTTGCTTCCACATTTTGGCTATTGTGAATGATGCTGCTATGGACATTGGTGTACAAATATCTGTCTGCATTTCTGGCTTCAGTTCTTTTGGGTTTATACCCAAAAGTGGAATTACCAGCTCATATGGTAATTATACTTTTGAGTTTTGAGGAACCTGCACAGTGGCTGCACCACTTTACAGTCCCGCCACTTTACAGTGCACAAGGTTCCAGTTTTTCCTCATCCTCTCCCACACTTGTTTGTTTGTTCATTTGTTTTACAGTAGTCATCCTAATGGTGTAAAGTGGTATCTTGTGGTTTTGAAGAAAAAGGCTTTCTGAGGGTGATGCCTGAGCTGAGTTCTAAAGGATGCACAGGAGTTGGAGGTGGGAGGAGATTACAGACAAAGGGAATAACAAGTGTGTGTGGAAGGCACAGACATTTTGCTTTCAGGGAACTGATAAAAGTAGTTGAGTAGACTTGGAATGTAGAAGTGACAGGCACATCTGGAAAGGATACAACTGATCCAACATGGAATCTGATGTGCTGAGAGATTTAAATTTTTTTTTTATAACTAGCAAGAGTTAATAGCACATGATAATTAAAAGTAGTGGTGATATTAAGGTCTTTTGGAGATATTTTATGTGAGAAGATGACAATACTATTTGAGTATACTTGTGTTTTAGAGTGTCACTTCCTAGTAATATGAAGGGCATATTGAAGGAAGGGGTAGATAAGATCAGGGACAGGGACTGTGGGTAGGAGGCTTCTACAGTGATTTAGTCAAGAAAGTTTTTGAGCGTGCCAAATCAGTGGCAGTGGGGATGAAAAGGAGATAAAAAAGTGGAAAGATGTTAAGAAGAGAGAGTGGACAGAACTGAGAAAGTGGTTGTATGTGTGTAAAGGAGATGAAACAGAGAAGCACACCTGCCAGAGTTGGAGTTTGGGAAATGGGTGGGACTGGTGGGATGATGGTATTGCTTATTTGTATAAGGGATGAAGGGTGTTAGAGAATAAGAGTAGGGAGGGAAAGAAGGTGATTTAAGTATCCAAGTGTTCAGAAGATTGGGTATCTATCTCAGTCTTTCTCTGTCCATGGGTGGTGAGATGGGAGGGTGTAGGGGAGCTAGAAAATAAGTATCTCCCTTCCTAGTTTTTTATCACATGCATAGGTTATGCATGCTGCCTCCAGGCTTAGAGTCTGGCTCCCACAGTCCTCTAGTTTTTCCAGAACTTTGTAAGATCTACCAATAAGGAATTTCTCTGAGTCCCATGCTAGGAACATCCTTACTTGGGTTTTCTGATACTGATTGCTGGTATTTACCATACTTTTGAGCATAGAGAAAGGTGAGGTGGACATCTTCACAGATTCTCTTTTGCTCTGTGCTATTTTTCCTCCTGTCTAGTACTCAGAAGTATACACAAGAAAATGAATAACAGCAATGTGTGTAGAGAAAGGATGGAGATCTGGGTCAAGTTCTAGCCCTGATACTTACCAACTCTGTGATATTGGTCAAAAGACTTATTCTTTGAGGTTCGATTTTCTCACCTGTGAACGGGGGACTTGAACACTGTTCATGGTTGCACCAGTGCTTGGAATATGGTAGATGTTCATAAAGTTGTGTGTACTTTTCCCTTTCCTATTTGTGCTATTAGAAGACCTGGGGTACAGCTGGGAGGGATAAGTGCTTCACAGAGGTAAAGCCAGTGAATAACAGTAAATGTCTCCTGGATTTCAGCACGACAATGACTTGGTGTGATTGTAGAATTTTTTTTTTTATTTTGTTATTCTTCACAGCAGTTCTAGAATATGGTAAAATGAAGAGATTATAGCAAATTATCACAGTTTATTCAAATACACGTGGAGATTTAATAGCAGAATAAGGACTTCATATGAAAGGCAATGGTATTCCATTCTGATATTTGGTCCACAGTGGATTTTCTCTGGAGGAGGGATGTTCTCTGATTCACTGGTTAATTTGGCTTTTAACAGATTGGATAGAAATTAAATTAATAGAGGTATATGTTCTGAGTGGGATAACAGGGAAAGACAATATGTTGTTTTCTGAGAC
>NW_007730172.1:106713-117179 GCF_000696425.1 Galeopterus variegatus
TCCTCATTGATATGATGGGGTTATCATCTACATATATGTTTGCATAGTTCCAAAAAAGCCATAATAGATCTTAATTCATTTGGACAATAGATTTTTATTACCCACAAAACATTTTATAGTCATTCATGTTAAATTTTTGGTTCATTATTGACAACTCCTTCTCCATTTGAAGAGATCATACACGTTTTCTGTTTTGTAGTTTAATTTTCATAATCTTGTTTTACAAACTAATGAGGCATGTACTTCTTTCACACATGAGGTAATGGAAGAATTAGCCCTTAGTGTCATGTTTTTTGAATTCTCGTATAGGAGAAAAACATTGGCATTTTAAATAATCATATAGTTACAGTTTTGTTTTTAATGTAGAAAAGTTCATTTTACTATTTCTGGAATAGGGAGCCAAAAGAGGTATTTTTAAAAAAATTTTGACAGACTTCATTTTTTAGAGCAGTTCTAGGTTCACAGCAAAACTGAGTGGAAGGTACAGAGAGTTCCCATATGCCTCTGTCCCCACACACGCACAGTCTCCCCATCATCCACATCCCACACTAGAGTGGTATATTTGTTACAGTCCATGAACCTACACATCATTATCACCAAAGTTCATAGTTTACATTAGGGTTAGTTCATTCTTGTTGTTGTACATTCTGTGGATTTTGAAAAATGTATAGTGACATGTATCCAGCATTACAGTATCACACAGAATAGTTTTACAGCCCTAAAAATTCTCTGTGCCCCGCCTGTTCATCTCCACACCCACCACCCTGCCCCTGCTGACAACCACTGGTGTTCTTACTATCTCCTTCTTTAGAATGTCATATAGTTGGAATCATACAGCATGTAGTGTTTTTTCAGATTGGCTTGTTCCCCTTAGTAATACGTATTTAAGGTTTCTCCATGTCTTCATGGCTTGATAGCTCATTTCTTTGCAGCACTGAGTAATATTTCCTTGTCTAGATGTACCACAATTTATTTACCCATTCACCTACTGAAGAACATCTTTGGTTGCTTCCACATTTTAGCAATTATGTACTCATATTATGCTGCCATAAACACTTGTGTACAGGTTTTTGTGTGGACGCAACTTTTCAACTCATTTGGTAAATACCAATGAGCCACAATTCGTGGATTGTATGATAAGAGTATGTGTAGTTTCATAAGAAACTGCTAAACACTTCCAAAGAGGCTTTATCATTTCACATTCCAACCAGCATCAAATCAGAGATTCTGTAGCTCCACATCCTTGCCTGCATTAAGTGTTGTCAATGTTCTGGATTTTGGTCCTTCTAATATGTCTATAGTGGTATCTCATTGTTGTTTTAATTGCATTTCCCTTACGACATATGATGTTGCCTTGGTTTGAATGTCCCCCCAAAACTTAATCCCCGCTGTAACTGTTGAGGGTGGGAAATCCAACTTTGGTAATTGATAGCTGGGGCCTTGAAGAGGACATTATAAGACCATGACATAGTGAATGGATTAATAATGGTGGTCAGAGGCATGGTTCTGAGAGCTTTAAAAGAAGAGCACATGAGAGGTTAGTCTGTCTCTGCTCTACCATTTTCTGCCATCTGAGACCCTTAAGTCACTGTCACCACCACCAAGACCTTCACCTCTGGACTTTGGACTTCCTACCCTCTCAAACTGTAAGCAATAAATTTATTTTCTTTATAAAGTACCCAGGTCCAGGTATTTTGTTATTAGCAACAGAAACTGACTAATACAAATGTGGATCATCTTTTTATATGTTCATTTGCCATCGTCTTTGGTGAGGTGTCTGCTCAGCCATTTTGACTACTTTGTAATAAAGTTTTTCATTTTCTTATTGTTCAGTTTTAAGAGTTCTCTGTATATTTTGGATAATAGTTCTTTATCAGATATGTGTTTTGCAAATATTTCTCCCAGTCTGTTGCTTATCTTCTCATTTCCTTGACTTTTTCTTTATTTTTATATAAATAAGAAATGTGTTTATTTTAGAAATTTTAGTTAGTTTTAAAAGTGAAGTTGGTGCCTAAAAAGTCCTCCATGATAACTGGTCTGATGTTTCATCCATGAATAATGGAATTTCAGTTCTTTGCTTTTTCAGCTTTGTTGATGTATAATTGAAAAATAAAAACTATATACGTTTAAGGTATACAATGTGATGATTTGTTATACATATACACTATGAAATGATTACCACAATCAACTTAATTAACACATTCATCTCCTCACATAGTTACCTTTTCTTTCTGTGATGAGAATACTTAAGATTTACTCTCTTAGAAAATTTCAAGTATACAATATAGTATTATTAACTATAGTCACCATGCTGTACTTTAACTTCCCCAAACTAATTCATCTTATAACTCAAAGTTTGTACTCTTTGACTACCTTCAATCCTCCCTTACCCCTAAACCCTGGCAATCATAATTCTATTCTCTGCTTCTATGAGTTTGACATTTTTAGATTCCACATACAAGTGAGATCATGCAGTGTTTGTCTTTCTGTGTCTGGCTTGTTTCACTTAACATAATGTCCTCCAGATTCATTCGTGTTGTTGTAAATGTCAGAATTTGCTTTTTATGGATGAATAATATTTTATAATGTATGTATACATTGCCAGATTTTCTTTATTCATTCGCCCATTGACAAACACTTAGGTTGTTTTCATGTCTTGGTTATTGTGAATAATGCTGCAATTAACATTGGGGTTTAGATACCTCTTCAAGATACTGATTTCATTTTTTTGGATATATACCCAGAAGTAGTATTGCTGGGCCGTATGGTAGTTCTGTTTGTAATTTTTTGAGAAAGCTCCATACTACTTTCCGTGATGGCTACCAATTTACATTCCCACAACNGTGTTGTTGTAAATGTCAGAATTTGCTTTTTATGGATGAATAATATTTTATAATGTATGTATACATTGCCAGATTTTCTTTATTCATTCGCCCATTGACAAACACTTAGGTTGTTTTCATGTCTTGGTTATTGTGAATAATGCTGCAATGAACATTGGGGTTTAGATACCTCTTCAAGATACTGATTTCATTTTTTTTGGATATATACCCAGAAGTAGTATTGCTGGGCCGTACGGTAGTTCTGTTTTTAATTTTTTGAGAAAGCTCCATACTACTTTCCGTGATGGCTACCAATTTACATTCCCACAACCAAATAAGGTATTATAATGATTGCAAAAAGGGCAATACATTCTCCTATATTATTTTGTAAACTCATTTTGAATTCTGAAATCTACGCATTAGTATGCTACTATCATTTGAGGGACATTTTTTGCATAATAAGCATCAACACTGATTTATTTGTATTCAAAACCTAGATGTTGTAAAACAGGTCTGGCAGTATCTAGGTTTCATGATGGACACCAAACCAAAACAAACAAAAAAGTGTGTACAATACAATTCCTTTATCTTTGGATTTTGATATGCCATATATCAGTTTTCCTGAAACTTATGTACAGCAAAAACATCATATAACAGGATTTCCTAATCAGAACTGTGAATACTGTAGCACGATGTTTTTATTCTGCAAACAGTTTACAGTTGTTTAAAAGCTTACTTTCATCATTTTCAGATTTCAGCTAAAGAACTCCTATTTGGTCATTCGGCTTCAGTAACATGTTTGGCAAGAGCAAGGGACTTCTCTAAACAGCCCTATGTTGTTAGTGCTGCTGAAAATGGGTAGGTAAGATGTGTGGTATTTTGTCTCTTCTCCATTCCCTTCTCTTTTTAAAAAGTATGATGGGGGCTGAAGGAAATGTTTGTGAGCAACATGTTTCTTTTACATATAGGAAAACTTAGATCTTGCATGGTTGATTAACATCTTGTGTGGTGCGATGGTCTCAAGGAAAGTAATCAGTATTATGATTTCCAATCTAGTACTCTTTTTGCTGAATTGGGACCAAGATAAACATCCCAACATGTGTATCAGACCTTGAGGGAGCCTCACAGTGTGAACAATAGCTACAAATACTTAGTATAGAATTGGAAATGGAAAAGTCTAGGTGCTTGTCTTTTCATGTATTAACTCACTTTGAGTTCTTAGGCAAACCCATGCAAGCCTTCATAGTTTTGCAAAAAATAATTTAAGAGTTACAATCTTCATGTGTACCCTAGTCTGATGCCATTATAAAACTAACAGGAAAGAACTCAATTGTGAGTGGGATGGTGGGAGCAAGAAAAGAAAGGAACATAGACAGTGATTTGGGTACAGTTTCATAGAAGTGAGGCCCTCTGATGATATAGGACTTAGCTGTAGGAAAAAACCCCACTTAGGGAAGAGCTACCTTGAACTAGACTCTGCTGATGAGTTATTTGTCAAAGTATACTATGGAACGCAGAATCAATTCAGATGCATTTGTGAATGAGGGATTGGGTTGCTGGTTGAAACAAGAGAACTTCCTCTTTTGTTTTTAAAAGAGAAATGATATGCCTCTGAATTCTGAGCACTAAAAGAATAATGAGCACGTGTCCAACTTGTATAAACAAAATAGTTTAACAAAATAGCTAGTAGAACAGATATCAAAGAGATGCCTATTCTCATAGTTTATAGTAAAGCAATAATTATTATACTAAGAGAGATTGAACTTTAGATAAATCTAAAGTTGAAATGTCCTAGTGCATTCTACACCAGGGCTGCCACAAAGCATGCTATACATGCTGAGAAACTTATTCTCAACCTAGAGAATTTGAGGGATGATGAATTTTTTTCTGGGATTACTTGGAGAGTTGAGAAAAACTTAATAGCTAAGTGAGAAATAGATCTGAAAAGTTATTGAGCTTTAGTGTTTTTTGCCCATGGTGGTCTAGCTCCAAAAAAGAAACTAAGGTTAATGGCTGTGTTCTTAATGATAGATTAATTCAGCCATATAAACCCTGTGAGTATGACTGTCTGACTAGACATTTCCTTTGCCAGGATAATTTGAATTTTCTAGAACTCTGTTCTTTTAGGATCCCCCCAAACTGAGCCTGCTTGTATAAGATTCATCTTAGACAGTACTTACACTTCAGCCACTGCATACTTACAAATTGTAACTTAATCCACTGGAAGTTATTACCCTTACTAGGCTCGGCACCATTAATCTCTAAATAACAACACATAGGATCCCCCCAAACTGAGCCTGCTTGTATAAGATTCATCTTAGACAGTACTTACACTTCAGACACTGCATACTTACAAATTGTAACTTAATCCACTGGAAGTTATTACCCTTACTAGGCTCGGCACCATTTATCTCTAAATAACAACACATTTTTAGCTTTGAGGAGTCCCAGGAAGTGGCTGTGTGCTTAGCATTTCTGCCTCCCAGATGATCAGAAGAGACCCAGAGTTGCTTCATGGATCAGATTTTTTCATTTTTCTTCCCTAAATATTATTTTATTTGTAGGCATAAATCCTCAGATTCAGATTTCCAGTGAATTCCAGAATAATGAAAAGAAATAAACACCTAGACACCTGATGTTGAAGCAACAGAATGTCAAAGGAAAAGAGAACGTCTTGAAAGTAGACAGTGAGGAAAAGCAGATTATTTACAAAAGAATGTTAATTAAATGGAGAGCTGACTTCGTAACAGTAAAATGAAGCTAGACAGCAGTGAAATACCTTCAAAATGTGGAAAGAAAATATTAGTCAACTTAGCATTGTATATCCAGCAAAAATCTTTGAAAAATTAGGATAAGATAATAAAGTTTAAGACAAACACTAAGAGTGCTCACTACCAATAGATCCTCTATAAGTAACAAAATTCTAAATGATATTCTTCAATACAAAGAAAAATGATTTTAGAAGGAAGATCTGAGATGGAAGAAGAACAATCATACAAAACCCAGCAAATTTTTAGAAAATTTAAATAAACACAGACTATAAGACATAATAATATTTATATAAGCCCACCCATACATATACACAATCCTGGTCAACCATAGCTTATAATTAGTATAATAATCAGATTCCAAGTGTTCTGGTGTTCTAGAGGTGGGTAAATATGTTGATTAACCTTAGACTTTAAGCTAGGTGCAGATGTGGACATTTCCAGAGTAGCTACTAAAAGATCACACAAAAGAAATAAAAATAAAGGAAATAGAGTGTATAACTACCAATTTTAAAAAGAAAAAAAATGTTTAATACAAAGAAAAAAATCACAGAAAAAATGAGACAAAGAGAGAGCACAAAATAAGATAGTTGAAATAAATATGAATAAGATAGTAGTCTCTATTACATGATAAAACTAAGCCTTCCAGATAAATTACAAAGATTTTCCAGAAAAAAAAAAGCATAAGGACATAGATAAGTTAAAAGTAAAAGGATGGAAGAAGATTTATCAGGTGAATATTAACCAAAATAACGTTGGTATAGCAATATTAATATTTTATATTAATAAATACATAAAGTTAATAAAACTTTAAGGCAAATAGCCTTGGCACTGTTGGAGAGGCTATTGCTAATTAATAAAAGTTTCAGTCACCAGTAGAGATAAGACCAGAGAAGTAGGCAGGCCTTGGAGGCCACTAGAACAGTCCTCCTCAAACTTGAGCGTGCATCAGAATCACCTACAGACCTTGTTAAGTACAGATTTCTGGACTCCACTCCCAGAGATACAGATTCAGTAGGAGTGGGCTTGGTCCAAGAACTTGCATTTCTAACTTATTCCTAGGCAATGCTGATACTGCTGGTCTACAGATCATATTTGAGTAGCAAGCACTCCACATTTGGGGCAATGAGAGACAGTGTGGGGGCAAAAATAATTTGGGAAACTCATTCGTGACAATGCCATTCACTGAGATAGGGAACCAAAGAGGGGAGATGCTTTTTTTTCTTGAACATGAGGAGTCATCCAGGTGGGAACATCTAATAACTAGTTACATGTTGGAAATTTGTTGGTCTAGGCTTCCAACAGCCTAATGACGAGACCTGAAGCCATGGGAATAGATAACTCACCCAGAGAGAATATGAAATGCAAGAATGTAAGAAAATTTAAGACAAAACTTTAAGGAAAGCCAGCACTTAAGAAGCAGGCAGAGGAAGAAGAGGAACCTGAAAATGCCAAAGAAAAAACAAAAATGTAATGGAAGGCAAAGGAAAAGACTGAAGAATATAATAGACTTGCAATTCGAGATGGCAAATCAAGTATTCATATTTATCTTCTCTCTCTCCAGACACTTTATTAAAATTTGAGCAAAGCAATAACAGTGTTATTAGCACATAATGAGAAATAGGAGTGTGGCCAAGAGAAAATAGTGTGTATTTCTGAAAGATGGAAAGTGTATGAAAGAATGGTGACTGATATATTTATCCATTGAATGAATTTTTATTGAAGTACTGAGATGGGGAATGTAGAGTTGAAAAAGACAAAGAGTCCTTTCTCAAGGAGTGAGATTTAACTATTTTCTAATTTTATATGTTGTAGGTATTTTTCCTCTGTTTTTCTTTTTATTAAAATAAAAAGTGTATGAATTTTAGAAATTTTGGAAATTGTTAATTTAATATTTTATGATTGAAGATGATTTTATCTGTGTACAAATTTGGGGAATAGTATTTAAAATTTAAAAGAATATGCATTTTCATAGTTAGATTTCATATCTTGTTGTTAAGTGTGTAGCTTTCACAGTTACAGCTATAATGCCAATGTTACTTTTGATACATCACTAATTTACTTTCTTTTCTAAAATGGAATTGATAGGCAGAAAATCAATTTTGTTTTATGATTTTTTTTTTCAAATTTATGATAGAAAATACAATGATAAGCAAACAAACAGGGAAAGCATTAGATTCCAAGATGGTTTAAAAAGATCAGGATCACTGGGGAAGATTTTACTGATGCTCAGGCTCCAGTCCTGGAAAGTGTGATTTAATTAGCCTGGCTCGATATCTGTATTGGGTTCCAGCCATCAGTACTTTTAAAAAGTTCCTTGAAAATTCCAATGTATAGCTAAAGTCTACAGCTATTGGTTTGGAAATAGGCTTACCTAGAAACAGGTCACCTGACCAGGAGTTCTTCAAACCCACAGTGCCAAGACCCCAACACAGAGCCATGAATTAGAATCTCTGAGGGTAGTTTTTGAAAAATTCTCTTAATCGTTTATGCACAGCTGGAGTTAAAAACCATGGTGCTGAACTCAAATCCCTGTAGAGCTAAATCTTTACATTGTTGGCTGATTAATATTCATTTTAAAAAAATCTTTAATATATATTTATTTACCTATATTATTTCCATTTCTACCTTTCTGCCAATCTTATTTTTTAGTATACACCCATGCACACACGCACACACACACACACGCAGACTCCCCACCCCCACCCCCTGCTGCTCTCTGTTTTAGTGTTACATGCCTTTTCAGGTTACCTCAAATCCTTTTTGGAATAAGGTTGAATATAAACAGAGGGGGGGAAAAATCTATGAATATTTTGTTTCTATATGTATCACATGGTCTCTCAACTTCAGTACTAATGATATTTTGGACTGGATAATTCTTTGTTGTGGGGGATGGTCCTATGCATTATAGAATGTTTAGCAGCATCCCTGGCCTCTCCCCACTAGATGCCAGTAGTGTGTTTCCAGTTGGGACAACCAAAAATATCTCCTAACATTGCCAGATATCCTTGGGAGGTGGAGAGTGGGTAGGAAGGGGAGCAAATAGCCCAATTTAAGAAACACTGACTTTGAAGATTCGGTTCCAGTGTTTGGTTAGAAAGGCTTAAAAAGTCTGTGAAAATCACCAATTGCATATAGTATTTAATATTATTAGTCCATATTTTTTGCTTCTTAATAGCAGCATCTCTCTTAATGTTTATAAAACTTTTATTTTTCTTTTATGGAAAAAATTTGCTTATGTGTTCAAACTGTGAAAATGATTATTACCAATCAATTCTGAAACAGCCATATGGTTTTTGTGAACAGAAATCATATAGATTTAAACCACTCTACACTGGATGTATTTTGTAACTGTATTTTATAACTGTATATATGTCTTTGTAACACATATGTAATCAAGTAAGAGTTTTCTAAACATTATGAGTTTTCTAAATATTAAGTGGCAAGGATGATTTCAGCCTTTTAAATCAGAAGCAAAGAAATAAACTGTATCAATGATAGACCAAATGTAGCCTCTTGGTGGCACTGTTTGTTTTTACAAAAGTGCAACCTCGGCTCCAGAAGATACAGCACTTGATGCATTATGCTTTTCAGAATATGCAGTTTAAGTTCAGTGAAATAAACTATTTTCAAGAGGATGTAGTTTCCATAGAAAGATTGTTGTACTGTCACTCTAACAGGCCATGATAGCTGTATCCCCACATTAGTTGGAGGCCAGGTTGGTCCTAAAGTAAGGTTTGCAGGCTGGCGGCAGGGTGTAATTACCAAAACAAAAAGATACAGATACAGTATGTCATTCCTGCTAATGATCACAATGGTTTTTTTTGCCTAGTAATCTGTAACAAAATGCCAAATAAACGATCAGGCTGTACTTAAGTGCAGCACTAAAGAAAAACTTTGTCGCACAAAAAGTATTCCAACCAATTGAGTGGAAATGATAGAGAATAATACAAAGTTATCTTTGCTAGGGAGATGTGTGTTTGGAATGTCACCAATGGACAGTGCGTGGAGAAGGCCACACTTCCTTACAGGCACACTGCAATCTGTGTAAGTATGCTCACTTCCTTCAGGATGTTTCTGGATTCTGCAACTCATTTGGAGCATTTGCTATACGCACATTTAAAGAAACATCTTTGGAGAATTTTTCTTTTGAACTTTTATTTTGTCATGAGGGTAGAAAATCATCAGTAATCATCTACTATTTTGGCATTTTCCTTTTTCAAAAGGTATTATTCAACCAGATTTTTCCCTTGACTCTTCATTTCTGTATCTTCCTGACAAATACATTTGAAAGATAATTTTCATATGTTTCCTTAGTGACACTCGAAATACACACACACAAAGATTCAGTTTTAATAATGTGCTATTTTGTAAAGCATGAAATTTTTTTATTTCCAATTTTAACCCTTTTTTATTTTTTGGTGGATGTGTTCTTAATTCGGAATTTGTTCTTCATGAAGAGAGAGCAAGAGGCATAGCCATAACCTTTATGATTACTTCCCAATATTTAAAACAGACTTTGGCTTTTGTAGATGAACTCTAAGCATATGCACATTAGTTGCATGATTCCAATAGCACAGACAGTGTTTTTATATATATATAAAAACATATATATATATAAAATATATATATGTATATATGTACATATATATATATATATATATATTTTATATATATATATGTTTATATATATATATAAACATATATATATATAAAATATATATATGTATATATGTACATATATATATATATATATATATTTATTTATTTATTTAATTTATTTATTTATTTAAAATATATATATGTATATATGTACATATATATATATATATATATATTTATTTATTTATTTTATTTATTTATTTTTTTATTTTAA
>NW_007730172.1:118154-121131 GCF_000696425.1 Galeopterus variegatus
ATATATATATATATATATATATTTATTTATTTATTTAATTTATTTATTTATTTTTTTAATTTTTTTTTTTGTCTTTTTCCGTGTCCGGCAACGGATCGCAACCCTCAGTGTCGCCCCCGCACCGGACCGGGACTGGCAACGGGATCGCAACCCTCGGCATTGCCCCCGCGCCTCGCTCAGCCAGTGAGCGGGAACCGGTCTGTATGTGGGATCCGAACCCTCGGTGGGAGCGCCTCCGCGCTTCCCAAGCGGCGCACTAGCGCAGTGCGCCACCAGGCCGGCCCTAATTTATTTTTTTTTACACATTGCTTTTAGTGCTGTTGGCTTGCTCCTTTCTATTCTCACAAGCTCCTTTCTATTCTCTGGGACCAAAACCCTTCATAGTGAGAGAGCTTGTTAAGAGTAGAATGTACCCCTTGGTCTTTAATAAAAGCCATTCCCAAAACTTATCTGGCAAAAGAACTCCTCAAATGCCCTATTACTTTTATTCCTTCTTAATGTGTAGCAATGTTGGTAAGGTAAGGAATCTGGGTTTTATTGTGTGTTGTTTAGTTCTAAATAGCACTCCAGTAATAATATACTTGTGAGAATTACGAGATTTGGAATAGGATTTCTTCTTTCCAAAAGATCCCCCTTTCTCCTGAAAACTGATAAAATATAAGTGATACTGAAGTGTAAAATCAACACTTTAGGAGTGGAGAGTAATTGAACTAAAAGAGATTTCAGCTGCTTTTCAGTCTAATACTTTAATTGAACAGATGCTAAAACTAAAATCCAGAGACGTCTTTAACACAGCCAAAATTATGTCAATTTCTAGTGATAATTAAGTTTGCTTTGAATTCTGTTTGCATAGTATTACCACTGCTCATTCCGGATGACAGGAGAAGGCTGGCTTCTGTGCTGTGGAGAATATCAAGATGTCCTTATCATTGATGCCAGAACTTTGGCTGTTGTTCACTCTTTTACATCATCTCAGTCTCCAGATTGGGTCAACTGCATGTGCATTGTTCACTCCATGAGAGTTCAAGGTAATCGTAACATTAAGGACATGTAAAAATATCTATGTTTGAAATATTTGTTAATTTGGGGGCAAGAGTTCAGAATGCTTTATGTTTACCTGTAGTTAAGGATGACACTCTAAACCAGATCAAGAAAAATTGAGAATACCCAAGTCATTGGAAAGTCATTGAGAGGTTAAACGGAAGTGAAAAGAGGAGAATCTGTGTTTCCATGACCCAGTTCTGCTCAGCATATTTTAAGAATTATGAGCAGGTTTTTGTTGTAGATCAGCAGGACTCTTAGAACTTTTTTCCTGCTGTATCTTGTGGATGGAATAATGAGGGGAATTCAGTTTCTGTAAAGAGTGACTACACAGGCAAATGGAAGCTGGTCCCTTTTTTATTTCTGACATAGGAAGGTTTAATATTCCCAACATGATGATTTGTAATGTGGTTCTGCTTTTAGTGATATTCTCTTTATACGTAAGGATGATTTTGAGATTTTAAAACAAATTTGGAACATGATGTGAAATGTTTATTTTTTCATTAAAAAAAAAAAAGCTGAATATTTCCCACCTACACAGCCCTGCATAGTTCTTAAATGACTACAAAATGAATTTTTCAGCAAGAAGTGATAGTAGCAGTCAACTTATAGGTGACCTTTTTTCTTTTTACAGAAGATTCTCTCTTGGTGGTATCAGTAGCTGGTGAGCTCAAAGTATGGGATCTCTCCTCATCTATCAACAGCATTCAGGTTGGCTTGGAAACTACTCTTTTCCCCACCAATTTCAAGCATAATTATTGAAATTTAAAAATTATAAGGGTATCATGCTCAACGTTAAAAGTTCAAATAATGTGGAATTGTATAAATTTTACCTCCATGTTCTTCCTCCTATTTGTCTTCCTGGGGCTGGGTGTTGCTACAGTTGGATTGTATCCTCCCCATCGTTCTCCACGCATATTCAAATGTTTTTATCTACATATGCATACACACACACAAAATACATTTTCAATTTAAGAAAGTCATCATGGCAGAATATCTCTTTCCCTTACAGCCGAAGATCCCTTTCTTCTGGGTATGTGTGAGCAGTAGCAGAGAGGTGACTGTGCACACTGGGAGTCACATCCCCTGGGAGTCCAGTGTATTCACCTGCTCCTTGGCATCAGGCTATAGGTCGAGGTGATGGACAAAAGAACAGCCATAGTATTTGTGCTGGTGACAAAATTGTTTAGGCTTCCCTAAGGAGCTGTGAGGTCTCTACAAATGTCTTCGTTGAGGAAGCCTAGGAATTGTGTTGGCATGCTCAGCTCAAGAAATACACACCCAGCATTATCAGAAACTTATTGAGAACATAGTATTCTACGTGTTCTCTATTGTTTCCTCTTCTGTCTTTTCAAAGCACTTTGTTGTCTATTTAGCAGTTAAAATACTGCAGGATTTTAAAGAAATACACACCCAGCATTATCAGAAACTTATTGAGAACATAGTATTCTACGTGTTCTCTGTTGTTTCCTCTTCTGTCTTTTCAAAGCACTTTGTTGTCTATTTAGCAGTTAAAATACTGCAGGATTTTAAAAAATCATTGTGTTACATTTTTTGGTTTGATCTTTCTGCTGTATCTGAAAGTCAGTAACTTTTCTTATTGTTACAATCTCAGCATCCAGCATAGTTCCCCTAAGAATGTTAGTGGGATGATTGTATATAATGAAGCCTTGAATCCAAGTGGATTTCCTGCTTATAGCTTCTTTCGCAAAGTAACTTCTTAGTTCAAAACACTCAAAAGGAAACTTGGTACTTTTATAACGGTGTGATCTACTTCAGTTGTATGAGGAACAAGTCTTCTCATGGTCATATATAAATTATCTAGAACTAGCACTAAAATGTTTTCTTTCCTTTTGAAGGAAAAGCAAGATGTCTATGAAAAAGAATCCAAGTTTCTCAACTCCTTGAACTGCCAGACAATACGATTTTGCACATA
>NW_007730172.1:121682-124177 GCF_000696425.1 Galeopterus variegatus
ATGAAAAAGAATCCAAGTTTCTCAACTCCTTGAACTGCCAGACAATACGATTTTGCACATACACAGAGAGACTTCTATTGGTGGTATTTTCTAAATGTTGGAAGGTATTCTAAAATAAAATAATAAATACCTGTGATGTACAAATGTAATGTTTTTTTCTTGTTCAGTGAAACAATTATAAAAATATCATTTAAATATGTATAACTGACATCAGTTTTCAACTCCCTGCATTCAGCTATTTTGCTTTTTTAAGATACTATATGTGTAGTAGTATGTCCTAACTTTATTAATAACAAACCGTAGTAATAATGAGCATTTATCTCTAAGTTATTTTCAAAAGTTGGTTCCTGCACTTTAGAATTAAAAAGAAAACTAACACTTTTCATCTACATAGATTGATATTATTTTTAGATTTTTTTTTCTGCTTTATCAGTACATTCGTTTTTAGGGAATATGCATATTTTTGTGGATATATTCACTCATATCTTCAAGAAGAAAGAAAAGCTAAGTTTTTATCATTTGATCACATCCTTTTTTCTTTAATGTTTGATATAATTGTCTCAGCTAACAAAACTATACTGTCTTACTTGTATGGTGATAATATGTTTGAACAAAGATTTAAAGTACATGGTCTAACAAAGGATTTCTGCTGTATACATTTTTTGTGTGTAATAAATTTTCAAATGTTAAAGTTGGATCACCCATATGGAAAGAATAAAATTCAGAAATTTTTGGATTTTTGGTTTCTGTGTTTAATGGGTACATTCTGAAGTGATACAGCCAGATCAACTATTTCCACTAAAATCTACCTTAGGATAAATGTTAAAAATAAGCACTTGTAAAATATTTTGGTGCATGAGAACAATGTGGTCTGTTATTAATACTTAATATGTTGTTGCATTATTACTGTCATCTAAATAGTCCTGATAAGCCTAATTTTTCTTCTCATTGGCATATTAGATTGTAAACTTTTGTTCATGTGCATCAACTTTGTATTTTAGGTTTATGATTATTGTGATTTTTCCCTTCTGCGGACAGAAGTTAGTAGAAACGGGCAGTTCTTTGCTGGTGGAGAGGTGCTTGCTGCTCACAGAATCCTCATCTGGACAGAAGATGGTCACAGTTATATCTATCAGCTGCTGAACAGGTGGGCTCAGATGGGAGCAGCATACAAAACATTCAGGTAGAAAATGAACTTTGGGAGGTTTATTATGGAAAAATCCCTGCATGCTGCCCATGATCAAAAACCAGAACAAAACAACTTTGGCACAAGAAGATTTACTCTGGGTTTGGAAGGCTTCAGCCTTTGTACAAAACAGCAGGGGATGAAGGAATGAGATTAACCATGTATAACTTGTACAGCTGGTGCTGGGTTTTCAAAAAGTCACTTGTAATTATTAACCCAACAATTTCTAACTAGAGTTTAGGAACTTGAATGGTACCATCCGGCTTTTGAAAATGGGAGGGGGGAAAAATGAATAAAGAACCCCAAAGTTCTAAACTTTGCTTTTTATTTTTGCCACACAGTGGGCTTTCAAAAAGCATATACCCTGCTGATGGAAGAGTGCTTAAAGAGACCGTTTATCCTCATTTACTGTGCTCTACTTCTGTTCAGGAAAATAAGGTAATGCAAAAAAAGAGTGGCTTCCTCAAAGCCATTCATTCAGTTTCTTAGATAAGTGTTGCTTTGTCTGCCAGGGAATCAGGCTTGAAAAAACTGAATCCAAGCATCACATCAGCGTGTTAACGAGAAAATCAAATTTAATTGTTAATGGCTACTAAAGAGCTAATGTTGTCTTATTTAAGAAAACTTTGTTTTATTTAAAAATCTATTTTAAGTGTGATGAACTAAACAATGCATATTATTATAGGAAAATTACAAATGTTGAAGAAAACAAGTGGGGATTAAAATTCCTAATTTTACCACCACTAATATTTACTGTGAATATTTTTTACTTTGTTTTATATATTTATATATTTTGATGAGCAAATTTTAAATATTTGGAAAAGTTGCAAGATTAGTACAATAATTACGCATATATGCTTTACCTAGATTAACCAATTGTTAACATTTTGCCATATTTCTTCTTTCTCTCTCTCTGTACATATATATATATGCATACATATGCACACATACAAACATATACACATGCACCACACATTTTTTCACTGACCTTTTTGATAGGTGGTTTGACAGAACATTGTTTACTTTTGATATATTAACTCTGATTTTTAAACTTTATGAAATTATTTATATTCTGATTTTTTTTTACTTAACCATTCTTTGAGATGATTTTTACATGTATTTAGCTATTCTTATGAATAAATTTACTTGTTAAAACAAATATAATTATGATTCCAGGCAGAAAGTTGAGAATATAATTGTGAACTTGTTACTTGACTGAATTATACCTCTGACATTCTAAGAAGCCTGAAAATTTAAGAAGTTATTTTATTTCAGTAGTTACCCAATGTGGTTTTTAAAAAATATTTGG
>NW_007730172.1:124302-127514 GCF_000696425.1 Galeopterus variegatus
TTTTGACCCCCTGTGCATAATCTGTATATACAAGCCTGCCCAAAAAACAGCTACACTGCACTGAGCTTCTAGGGAGACTCTTAGACGAATTCACTAGTGCAAACACATCTCAAAGAGCCCTGGAGCCTGATAGTCACACTCTGCTTCAGCAAAATTATAAATTATATACATATATAATTTATGTATGTAATACATAATATATAATATAAATTATGAAGTCATTTTCCTTTGTGACCACTTGGGAAATTTGAAATCAAGTATGTTAAATCTGAAAAAATAGTCAACAGAAAGTGGAAAGCACATTAATAACACA
The DNA here is from genome assembly GCF_000696425.1 of Galeopterus variegatus. Taxonomy (NCBI): domain Eukaryota; kingdom Metazoa; phylum Chordata; class Mammalia; order Dermoptera; family Cynocephalidae; genus Galeopterus; species Galeopterus variegatus. The sequence continues at coordinate 124,616 of NW_007730172.1, forward strand.
AAATTACCATAAAAATATCAGTTGTTGCTATTTTAACTGACAATTAGAACTGAAGGGACTGTAATGAAATCAGGCATCCTTGTGGACAGTATTATTATCCAGACATGGGCTCCTGAGTCAGAATTACTGGACCCAAAGCCCATTGCTGTCTATCACCTTAGATAAACCAACCTCATTATTCCCAGTTTCCTCATCTGTAAAGTGAAGACAGTGATAGTACCAGCTTTCCAGGATTATTGTGAAGATGATTTAACCGAATAGGTATAGAGTCCTGAGCAGTCCTTAGTTCAACTATGAAGTATTATTCCTCCATTTAAAATCAGTGGCTGTCTCTTTATAGTTAGAATGTTTCCTACACAAAAGCTCATGTTTTGTTTTGGAACAGAGCCATCCCTTTGTTATGGGCTACATGGATGAAAGGAAAGAGCCTTTTTATAAGGTACTTTTCTCCGGAGAAGTCTCAGGAAGAATTACTTTGTGGCACATCCCTGATGTTCCTGTATCCAAGTTTGATGGTTCTCCTAGAGGTAAGACAGTTTCCGTTTCTAATCACGTGTCTTCTGAGAACTAATTTGTAATTAACTCAGTGTTTTCCTAATTGAGTAATGTGGGGCTACATACAAGAAAAATTTTCTCATGTATTAGATGCCAACATAAAAACAGGTATAAAAATAAAGTTTATATATCATATGCAACAATCCAGCTAACATAATTCAAATTAATGTTAATTGAAAACATGAGTGCTGACAATATGAATGTAAAATAGGTTGTTACACCAAATTCATATTTTTGAAGGAAAGGTGTCTTGATTATATTTCTCATATCTATGATGAACTGATAAACCAAATCTTTCTTTGTGTGTTTTCCTTTTAGAGATACCAATCACTACCACCTGGACTCTTCAAGATAATTTTGATAAGCATCATACTGTGTCACAAAGTATTATTGACCATATCTCTGTGTTTAAAGATGGGGCAGAAACTGCTGTAGTCACTTCATCAGAGTATGTTCCAAGTCTTGATAAGCTAATATGTGGCTGTGAAGATGGGACAATTTTCATTACTCAGGCTTTGAATGCTGCCAAAGCAGGACTTCTAGAAGGCGGTTCTTTATTAAAAGGTCATTGAATTTTATTTGACCCTATTTATTTAATTTATCTAACCTTCAATTTCAACAAGCTGCACTAAAGAAGATTTAGAGGTCTAAAGAATTTGCTAGCATTTGCTGATAAATTTTTACAAATTTTAATGTTAAATTGAAACGTACATAGACGTTTTTTTGAAAAACTCAAGCACAAGGATATACAATGAGAAATAAGTTTCTCTCCTTAGATCTTCCAGGTCCTTTCACCAAAGACAACTGCTAATATCAATTTCTTTATACCCTTCTTGAAATTTTGTGTGTATACAAAAGCACTTACCAGCATAGCAGTATACATTATTTTAGTTATATTATACAAATAGAAGCATATTCTACATACTTTACTAAAATGTCCTTAAACAAATATTAATGAAATATTTTGGAGTTCATTCTTTATGAGCTCATTTTAAATGATTAATAATAATCAAATTTAAGTTTTAAAAAATCTCCTATTTATTTGTGTTTAGGTTTTCTGGTTTTTAGCTACCACAGACAGTGCAGAATTGATTATCTTTGTACATACATGTGGGTATATCTGTAGCATTAATTCCCAAGAGTAGAATTCCTGGATCAACATTTGTTTGTACTTTTAATTTTGAAGATATATCTCAAATGTTCTGTAAGGAACTTATATCAATATGCATGCATTTCTACTAATAGCCTATGAAAATACCTTTTCCCCTAATTTCTTTCCCCAAACCGTTGCTTTATGTGTTATTAAACTTTTTAATCTTTGCCAATCAGGAGGAAAATGATGTCTTCCTATTTTAATTTTTGTTTCTTTGTTAATGAAATGTATATGTGTTCTTAAACATCTTCGTACATTACAATAACAAATACCTATTAAATAAAGACCATAATGCAGTCAGTTGTCTTATATAAGGGAAGGAAATATAGGAAGTGATTGAGGTTTTAGGATGTATAGAAAAAAAAATTATGCCATTGTTTTGTTATATGAATTCTATTGAAGTATAAGGTCCTTAAGAGTAAAGATTAAATCTCAGTTTTTAAAAAAATCTTCTTACATTGCTTACTATTATTCTCAGCTTATGTTGGCTACTTTCTAAATGTTGTTGACTTGTGATTCAGTGATCAAGTCAAGTAGCAGGTAAGTGGCAATGTACCAAGGAGAGGTAATGTACTGGTGTACAGCTAAATGGCTGCTATTAAAAGTTTATGAAAAACTTAAGACCTTAGCATTTTTTACCTAGGCTGATTTGTCCTAATGTCCAGAAAACAAGCAGAAACCTACATTTGACTTGTAGCATCTGAATTAACATTCATCATGGTTTGCTAGGGGATTTAAAGTGACGATGTGCCTGACGGAATAGAATTAATTTAAATATAATAATGACTCTTTGGGATTCATTTGAATAAAGGGAATTTGTGGTTTATGGTCCTCTCCAATTTAGGGGAGTTTAGCTAATGATGAAGAAAGGAGCGCTGTGGTTAGTGGAAAGAGTAATGGACTGGATGTCAGTACTCCTGTGTTCTTAGTATGGCTTTGGTTTGAAATACTCATGTGCCTGCCAAGTGCCAAGGAGAATGCTAAGAAATTATGGACATTATCTTACTTATTCCACAGAACAGTCTTGTCTGAAGTATTTTATCATCATCCTAATTTTTCAAATGCAGTACCTGTGGTTTAGAGGGAAAAAGCAACTTGTCCATGGTAACACATCTAGTAAGTGATAGACTGAGAAAAAACAAAGGCAGATTTGTTTAACAGCAAAGCTGTGCTCTTAAATATCATGCTTCG
>NW_007730172.1:127619-147626 GCF_000696425.1 Galeopterus variegatus
TTCAAATGCAGTACCTGTGGTTTAGAGGGAAAAAGCAACTTGTCCATGGTAACACATCTAGTGATAGACCGAGAAAAAACAAAGGCAGATTTGTTTAATAGCAAAGCTGTGCTCTTAAATATCATGCTTCACGCATGCACACTTGGATACAAGTCACTTAACCTCTCTAAGACTGTACTGCGTCTGTAAAACAAAGAGGTGGAAATAGGTAATCTCTAACCATCTTAAAAAGCAAAGATGAAACTTTGCTTTTCTTGTATACTAAAGTCGATCATAGTAATTTGAAGAACAGCAGTAATATTCTGAGCTTATTTTTGTGAGTGCAAAATGTATGAACTGTCCACTCTTTTTGCTGTTATATGGTACTGGAATTTGCTATCGTCCTTAAAGAATTAATAGGCTTCAAACAACTAACTTTAGTGCCCATCACAAGCATGATCTGGCTTCTCGTGAGGCACTCACCAAGTGCATGTTTTAATTATATGTAGTCTTCTTATATTAAAAACTTATAAAATAAAATCTCACGACTATTTCCTGAACAAAAATAACTTTTTTTATTATTTGGTGTTTGATCGTTTTCCAGATTCCCCTCCTCTCAAAGTTCTTAAAGGCCATCACCAAAGTGTTACTTCTTTACTTTATCCACATGGTCTCTCTGCGAAATTAGACCAAAGTTGGATCGTGTCTGGGGATCAGGACTCATGTGTCATCTTGTGGGATATCTTTACTGGAGAAGTTTTGCATAAATTCTTTTTGGAAGCTGGTCCAGTAACAAGTCTTTTGATGTCACCAGAGAATTTCAGAGTAAGTGAAGAGAAAGAATAAAACATAAAAAAATTTGAAAGTTATATAATATTATAGACTATTAAAAAAAAGGGAAAATAACCCATGTTCCCACAGAAAAAAAAAACAGTAAGTTCTATGTATCCATAATACAATCAGATAATTTTTATATATTCCTTTCTAATCTTTTTTATGCATTTTATTATTATTACAACTTATATGATACAAATAATTTGGCTCTAAAGCAAATATTTAATCAATTCTTGGATTTACAAAAGCCACTTAATTATTTCTCTTTATGTACTTACATGTTTTTTCTTTTTTCTCTGGTTCTATATCTTAATTTTTAATGAAACAATCTTTTTTTATAAAGGTAATAGATAATGCAAAAACAAGTCAAATGATATAGAAATCTATAAATTAGAAGTTAACTTTTGCCTTCAACCATTTCCTTTTATAATGATATTGATAGTTACATTTTCTTTTTCTTAATGAATTTTTATTTGCTTATTTTTTTACAGTATTTAACAAATAATAGACTTTAACAAATATATGAACATCAACTTTGTGCTGGGCAAAATGAAATAGTTTTGGGTATAATTTTCTCATGAAATGTTAACTTAAGGTCAGCTGCTGGAGAGCTGATGTCTTTGTTCAAATACTAACAATGAACTTTTGAGCTTCCTTTGTAATAAGAGCACATGGTAACAAAGAAAACTGAGTTTGTAAGATAGTTAATTGGATTCTAAAAATTATTTCTCCATAATGATATTAAAAACCAGCTTCACATTAAACTCAGAGAAACTTTGCATTTTTGGAGTAAGACATAATGAAAACAATATTTCAGCAATATGAACAATTAAACGAAACAGTGAAATGAAATTGTGAGTTTTCAAAAAAGCTTCCATGTGGTGATGTGGGATACCTTCATATGTCCTTTATTTCTGAGGTTCTCCTTTTTTTTTTTTTGTTTGTTTTAATAATTTTTTTCCAGCCCCAAGACAGCAGTCCAAGTCAGTTCCTCTCCCAGCCCCTTTTACTTCTGCCTCTAGTCATAAACAATTTCACTCTGAGGATCAGGAGCTATTCAAGTCAAATTCAGTAAAAAGGGAGTTTATCGAAAGGGCATAGAGGCAATCTTTCAGACATCCAAGACAAAACACTACAGCAAGGGCTTAGTGGAATTTGAAGTACAAATTTAGAAACCAAGTTTCCTACCCCCCAAAAGTCTGATTTTCTGTGATTGCTCCCTTCTCTTGCTTCTTCCTATGAATTCTTTTAGCTTCACAGTTTCAAATGTCTAGGAAACAGAGTGTAATTGGCTTAGTGTGTGGTGGTCACTAGCCATAAAATTTGTGTTCCGCATGGTATGGATGTATGTGTTTAAGTTTCTTGAAGCACACTGGGCTGCCCATAGTAGAAGCTGTAAGATGGGCAAGTTTTCTAAGATGTAGGATGGTTGGGGAGAAAGGAGATATGATGTAATCTGCAAGTCTAGGCTCCACATCTATCATACCTGCCATTTTGTGATTGTTTTCCTTGAGATTTCTGTAGTCTCCTTAAAAAGAATTAGGAAAGATAACATGTTCCCTAGTGCTCCCCAGAGAGGTTAGTGATGAGTGCTGGGAGAGTCTGGAGGGATCCCAGCAGACACTTAAATACAGCAGCTGAAAGTCTGGCTAGATCAGTAGCACCCAGCATGGAGGGCCATTGTCCTAAACTATGTTCAAGGTAACCACATGCTGACTGTTTAAAAAGTGTCTTAAGGATTGTTGTCCTAAGAGCCTATTTTTGGTCTTTGTGTCTTTGAGGCTGTACATTCAGTTGGAACTATTTAATGCTTACCTCTTTTAGACTGTGTCTACACTGAGTTTCCTGTTTGGATTAGAATCTGTGTAGTTCTGGGAACAGCACCAAGTCACATTTTGAGGCTCTTAGTAGAAAATATCATTCGTGATACACTTGGGCCTAAGCTTGTGTCTTCAAATAGCTTCTTTTTGTGGCAACAAATTAGTGTTGGGGTTTATTTTATTCTGCCATTATTTCCGATGTCTAGCCTCACTGCCTGAATTTGCTGAGTGATGGTCAAGTCCTTCATTTATTTTGTAAGTAGACTTGGCCTGGAATTTTCCTTTTTCCTTTTCTCTCTTGACCTTCCTGATAGGTTGTTTAGTTTAAACTCCTCGGTGTTTAAAGCTCTTCCATTGAGTGTTACGTGGAGAGGTTCTGTAGGAAGCAGAAATGTCCTTTTGTAAATGGGGCTTTAACAAAACTTTTTTCTTATTGGGGGAAAAATCTGATTTAATCATAAAGAAAGTTTTTGAGTATTTACTTATACAAACATGCTGGTATTTTTGGTTTTTTGTTTGTTTTTTTTTTCTTTTTACAGCTAAGAGGTACTCCGATAATTTGCTGTGTGTGCAGTGACCATTCCGTGGCCCTCCTGCACCTTGAGGAGAAGAGGTGCCTCCTGCGTGCCCGGAAGCACCTTTTCCCTGTGAGGATGATAAAATGGCACCCAGCTGAAAATTTTTTAATTGTTGAATGTACAGATGACTCTGTCTACATCTGGGAAATTGAAACAGGTAAATTGAAATTTTACCTTCTTTTCATCCTTTATATATTATGATGTCCAAGCATTTGACCAGGTGGAGAGTTCCAGAGAAACACTGTGACATCCTCGCTTGCTTTAACCTTTAGTTGGGCTGCATTTGATATCTTCAGTTAAAGTCATATGTGGAAAATAAAACACAACAGCCTAAGTCAGATCCTGATGGGCTGATGATTAGCTGACAGGGCAGTGTACAGGAATCAGCCGGATATTTCTGGAAGCTATAAATAAAAACATAAATTATCTACTTTAATTATTAACAAGAGAGAAATTTAGTGTCCCACTGGTCTCAAATTATCATTAAATTCTGCCTTCTTCAGCATACTCACCATCTCAGCAACATTTGGAGCTAATTGATGATCAGTAATAATGGAATATAATTAATTACAAAACTCCAAAAAGTTGAGTCAGGGAAACTGAAAACTGAGTAGCTGAATTGAACTTTTGTTATTGTAATGTAGGGAGTGTATAGTATGAACTTTAGAGATTTTTTAAAAAGTTTTACCGTGTAACTGAAGATTGAAAGTAACAAATTTCAGGAAAATGCTGAAAACATATCAAATAATGTGAGGTAATTAATGAATATGAGTCAGGGGAGTTCACTTGAGAGTACATTGTAATGAAACTGTTGCATGATTTTTATTGATTAATCAGTGCTGGTTTTATGTTGGGTGTTATTAATAGACTGGATAGTTTATAATATTACATAGTTTAGAGTCATACTTCACCAAAATAATTGTTATTTTCTTTATATTTGACTGTTGAGTATTAATGATGATGACTAATATACTGGTGTGTAGAGGGTACAACATAGTACTAACCTTACATTCGTACCTTGTTTTACAGCTTTGATGGGCTTTCATGCTCATTTTTCCATTAGATTCTCACAACTTCTGGGTTAGGTCGGAGAGATATTATTCACCATTTTGTTGATGAGGAATTTGCATATGAGGAATTTGCATGATTTTTAAATGTTCATGATTGCACAGTTAACAGGTGATGAGCTAATATAAGAGCCCTGGGTGGTCTTTGCACTATATACACAAAATTAGGAGAATTTTAGAATTCTTAGATAATCTATTGATCTGAGTGGCAGTTGAGTATAAGGGATAAAATAGGGTCTAATGCCTGGGCTTGCCTCCAGAAACTGCTAATGAGGAGCAATTTGACCTTGGGAAAATCATTTGGCTTCTCTGCATGTCAATTTCCTTATCTGCCAAATGAGAGTAATAATACTTTCTTTCTGTCAGCATTAAATGAGCTAATACCTACAAGGCTTGTAAACAGTGCCTGTAGGTGGTAAGCCCTTAGTAATAGTTAACTATTATTGTTATTATCAAAGAATACAGCAAAATCTTGACTTCTACTTGTGAAACCTGAATCTGTAAAACAATTCTAAATGTGTATAATTGCATTTTCAATTGTGAATCTTTGGTAACTGAACATATTTTTCACAAATAATAGAATCCAGCAAGAATAAAGAAATATTTTGTCACTCACAAATGTTCGTAGCTCCACTGCCCCATCAGGATACCTTCTAGCCATGCAACTTTTTATTTATGTCTTTTTTTGATGAGGTTGAAAGTAAAGGAGAGAAGGTGAATCACTAGCACTTCTTGAGATTATGTTTATCCCCATTTTGTATTTTAATTTTCTAATCATTTTTATACACCCCAAATACATAATCAAATGTTGTAGAACATTTGAAAAAGAAAACATAAAGAAAAACAAATAATCCTGTCCCGTGACCTAAAGATAAGTGTTTTTAATATTTTGGTGTACTTTCTGGTAGGTGTCTTTTCATGTCAATAAATAGATGTTTATGTTGCATTTCAGTCCTAGCAGGATACCGAATTCAACCCAGATGGGTCAAATGACGAGACTTTAATGAAAGGACTATATATAGGGGTGTGGGTTGGAATTAGGGAACAGACAAGGAATGAATGGTGAGGGCCCCCAGCAGCTGAACATTGGCAGCATCAGGAAGCTCTTACCACCTTTAGGGCTGAAGCAGCAAGAGCAGAAAATAGTGCTGATGGAACCCAGTGAGAGCTGAAGCCAAGGAGGAATGGTCACCCCCTGAAGTCGTGGAAGAGAAACAGACCCTGCCAGAAATGCAGGACTGAAACAGAGAGAGCTAGAAGAAATCTCTTCTTTCTCTTTCTGCAGTAGCCTCCAATAGTTTAATCCAACTGAAAGTCAGAGGGTAAGGGCATTCAGTTCTGGGCATCAGATTCCCTGTGCACAGAGCAGAACACAGAAAGGTAGGAAAGGATGGTGTGTATGGTCAAATGGACAACAATCGGTAGAGTGGCCATTATGGACACACCACACTTCAATTCAGGAATCTCCTATAGTTGGTTATTTATATTATTTCCTATTTTAAATATTTGGTTTTAGAACTTCGCTATCAAATAATGCACACATGTTTAGTGCCAAATTAACCTATAGAATATTTGTTCTGAATGAGGTTGTTTGATTATCTACCTTAATAGTTTAAAAACAACCTCAACACAACCTAAGATGGCACTTATAATTGATGATATTATTGCTAGTAATCATATCAATGCCTTCACATTTGTGATGTACCTCTTTACTTTTTCAAAGCATCATCCATTGAGAGTCTCATTTCAACCCCACAGCACCCTGTGGAGGTGGCTGATGGCCCAACTTTCTTTACCACACTCATTTCTTTTGCATAAGTTTATGTTGTTCCTTTCAGTCTGGTGTCTGGTATTGGCTTTGTTGTGGGTTGCCTTTTATCTCTGCAATTCCAATTTCACTTAAAATTTAATCCACTACTTTTTCATTCCCAAGGTAGATTTCAACTGGCTGCAATGCTTCCATCACGTTTACTGTACTTGATTTCTGTTTATCCTTTTTCTGGAAAGGTGGAAAACTTTGGGAACAGGAAGCTTTTTCATTTATATTTTCATAAAGTTAGGGGAGAAAATACCAGCTAAGAACAAAACAATTAGGCTGACAAGAGCTCTATGAGGATATGGAATGTGCCTGTTTACTGATAAGCCTGGCACACGAATAAGTAAATGAATGTTGAGTGAATAAACTAACCCAAATATTCTTGGTCCTCAATAGATTGAATACAAATAAGGTCCTCTTAACATTGGCCAATTGGGGTAATTCTCAGATCATGGCTACCCAACTGTAGGTAGGTCCTTGGCTCTCTCCTCCAGGTCTCCCCTAGGGTCTTTGAAGTTCACGGTGTCTGTCTCACCTCCTCAGATATAGTCCAGTGTGTTTTCTGCTTCAGTCAACTTTTTCTGAGTCTTTGCCTTTTAGCTTTGCTTATAGATATTCTCTCCATAGCATTCAAACTTAGTTCCATGTATAAACAAACCTGTTCTTTGTTCCATTTCTCCTACTCAGCCTATTCTAAATACACAAATAAGAAATAAATTGACATGAAGGCATGGGTATTTATCACATCTGTCAACATTACAGCAACTCCCAGGCCCATAGAGACAAAATAGGAGGTGTCAGTAGGATAAGAGTTTAATATTCTAAATACACAAATAAGAAATAAATTGACATGAAGGCATGGGTATTTATCACATCTGTCAGCATTACAGCAACTCCCAGGCCCATAGAGACAAAATAGGAGGTGTCAGTAGGATAAGAGTTTAGGAGAAAGGGGTCTAGAAAGTAAAGGAAGCAGAAGGAGCCTGAAGCCAGAGGTAATTAATTCTCGACTGTGCCAAAAGTCTGCCTTGGTGGGAGTTTTGGGGAGCGGGTATAGAGTCAGTCCCTGTGCCATCCTCCATCAGGTATGAAGGATGGCACAGGAGACCTCTTTCTGGTTTTCATAAATACTTCATAACAGCCTATTTCCACTTTACTCATCGGTCTCTTTGTTAGAACACAAAGCATATTCTAGAGCCACGTACCTTCATGCCTGTTTCGTCTTGACATGGTAAGGGGTGTTTTGTTCTGTGACAGGTGGCATAGTCAGATGCATGCCAGGGTAAAGTTCGGGGTCACAGGTGGGCATGCTTATCTCGTGGAAGAGGCAGACGACTGAAGTAGAGAAGTGTTTGTGTGACACTGAGGGCCCTCATCTTCTGGCTGAAAATGCAGTGCTGCCAGGTTGGGAATGACGAGGGCATCCAGTTTTGCTTATTGATTCGCCAGATGTCCCATGATGTTTAGGCCTGATTAGGAAGGGAGAAAACTGGAGATGTCATTTTGATTAATATTTGAGCTCCCACAGTGTGTTGGCACTGACAGCTCTGGGCAGCTTGTTGACCTCATTGCTGTGAGACACACGAGGGGTTATGTAATACTGATTTTTTTCCCTCTCAGCTCTGAACTAATTGTTCTTTTAAGAATTAAATTTAAAATAATTCTGAGGGCTTTTATGTTTACAGTAATGGGTTTACATAGCAGAAAACTTGCATAACAAATTTCTTTTGTGCTATTAATATGGTAATTATTAATATTGAAGGTCTTCTGTTAAACTTATGGTTTTTTTCTTGTAAAATATCCCATATTAAGCAACTGGATTTTTTTAATGGGAAAATAAAATCATGTTTGCTTGAAAATAAAACATTTCTTGATACGATGGGTCAGAAACACTTTTTCTGAACAGGGCTGGATAGTAAATATTTTCAGCTTTATGGACCATATGATCTCTGTCACAACTACTGAACTCTGCCATTGTAGTACGAGAGAGGCCATAGACAATACATAAACAGGTGGGTGAGGCTGTCTTCCAATAAAACTTTATAAAAACAGTCAGCAGGCTGCATTTGGCTAAAAGGTATAGTTTATAGACCCCTGAGAATGATCATTTTTCTTTTTAAAGACCATTGTTTTCATAATAAGTCATTCTTAAAGCAGTTTATAGTTTTTAATCCACTATACCTCACTGACTCTGTATAGTAAGCAGGGTGGGTATGAATGTATTCATTTTGCTAGTGAAGAAATGGAATGCAGAGAGGTTTTGTGAGTATGAAGGTCCCCAGGGTAGGTCCCCAGTGTACATGCACTGGAATGTATATCTCCCTCTTACATTTTGGTATGTTGTCTACTGTATCATACAATAGGAACACCTCTTGCAGATGGAGGTCAGCTTTTTAAGACTGCCAAGCAGGGAATTAGATAAGAAAAGCTCTGAGAAGCAAGGAAATGGCTTCCAGGAAACCTGCTGCAAGCTGTCCTGAAAGAGAGGGTATCTGGCTATCTCTCAGAGCTCGGCTCTTAACTTAGACATAGTTCTGGTCATTTGACTTCTCAGATGATAGATTCAAAGCAGCAAATTACAAATAGGGAGGCTGTTAGTGGCAAGTATAACAGATGTGACAGCTGGTGGAAAGGAGGAAGGGCTAAAGTTAGGTATCCTGAGCTCATAGAAAGATGGTAGTCAAAAAAAAAAAGGCTGAAATTGTTTCTCTTGTTCTGGAAGCTCTAACATATCTCTGCAAGGCCGTCAGTCCACAACCCATGACTCATGTTGGAGAGCTAGATATTCTCCTTCCTGGGTACTGCCAACTCCAGGAGAAATATTTAAGGTTATTACATCCACAGTGGATTCCAGACCTGAGGAAATCTCAGAAGTAGCTGGGGCCTGGAATTAAAGAGGAGTGAAGTTTTTGACTAATGAGTGGGTAGAATTCAGGGTACCTATGAATCTATTTTTGTTAATTCCTTCCAGTACCTGCTCAGGTGATGTGGGCTGGGTGACCTTGAGCAGAAAGCTTTGCTGCTGTGGCATGGTGGGAGGACCCAGCCTCTGATTATGTCATGGCTTCTGTGGGAAAGCACAGCTAAGTTTTAAAACACCCACCTTGTAAACAGACTGTTGGAACAAAGCCTATTCATAAGAAATTAAGGAAGTAAGGAAGAAGATAATGTGTTTTAAAGTTACTTTCACCACAGATGTCATATTTTCTATCTTAATTTCTTTTTCTTATTGGAATTAGTAGCTGTTACCTGCAAACTTATTCAGTCTATAATGATGCCGTATAAATGAAGCATGTGTTCTTCCATGGTTTAAAAGTACATAGTCTTAAAAAGAAAACTTTTTAGAAAAACATTTAAAAAGGTGAGTTTTGTCAACTAATAGCTAATAGGCTATATTTTAAGAAAATGTTAGCTATTTAAACATCTACTATAGATTTGAATTTGCTTTCCTTGTTTAATGTAAGTTTTTTAGAAAAACATTTAAAAAGGTGAGTTTTGTCAACTAATAGCTAATAGGCTATATTTTAACAAAATGTTAGCTATTTAAACATCTACTATAGATTTGAATTTGCTTTCCTTGTTTAATGTAAGGGGTACATTGAATACATGCAGGACACAGTTTCCCAGAAATGTAGTCATATTAATAGAAAAGAGTCATGTCATTAAATTCTTATGTCGTCACACCCAAATATCACAAGTTCACTACATGGACAAGTAATTTTCCAGTTCACAAGTTTTACTTGGTCACCTTCTTTTGTAGTATGTAGTGTCTAGTGTTGCTATACGCATAAAATAAAAATTTAAAAATTTCACTAGTGACTAACTCTACCATTCTGAGGGAATGTTTTGCTTGGTTTTCTCATCAAGGTCACCACTTTGTAGATAAAGGAGCAAAGTTATGTTGTGTTGACTGCTTTGTCAGCACAACTAGTGCGCAATTTCCATCATTTGTGTGTTAAAGGTAGTTTTTGAGTATGCAGCATCCTGTAGGTAATAGTGTTTCCAACATGTCATTTTCTCAAAGCCACGTTATTTTGTTGTGGTAAATTACAGATGGAACCCTCTTGGGATGATTGTTTTTAGAAAAGAAAAATAGGATACATTAAAGTACAGGGTGGGATTTTTTCCTATATCACCTTTTCCAGGCCCTTTTCTTCTTTATTATAATAATTACTGATGTTATTACTCAACATATATTTTTAGTTTACTGCATATTTTTTGAATCTTTATTTCTTCCTCCTTGGATCTAGTTATCACAGCTACACTATAATTTACGATTTTGATTATGTACTATAGTGTGTGTGTGTGTGTGTGTGTGCAAAAGTGTGCATGTATATGTACACGCTTATGTATGTGAACTTTGTTTGAAGTTAAGCTACTAAATATTTGCACAATTGTCAAGGTTTAATTTCATTAGTAGGAGATAGAGTCCCAGAGGGGTTACGAACATGAGCCCTGGGAGTCAGACTGCCTGGGTTTGAATTCTTGTTCCACCGTTTCCAATCTGTGTTACACTACTCAAGTTTTAACTCCTCAAAGTCTTGCCATTTCTTAATAGCAAGTAGTGCTGAATAATTATAAATTATTATTTATTATAAATCTTTTATAAATTACCATACAAGTCTGTACTTAAGGTTTCACTATCCCTCAGTCCTTAACTCCTCCTCTGCATTCTAGTTGAGCTCAACAATTATTTCTTGTTCTGCTGAAAGGCATAACACTGTGAAGGATACTAGAATTATCACACATGGCTTTCCTCCTTAAAGAGCTTTCAGCATAATGAGGAAAAATTTGTACCTTTGAAACAGTCTGACGAAATATAAGACAATTTGTAAGGAAGACGTGGAGTATACTAAAGTTCCCAAATGTACTGATGAGTATACGTGTGGGGGAGATTTTTATTACTTGTTTCCATAGCACAATGTACTTCACCTCTCATACTTAGAATTTGGGGGTTAATATTTGTCCTTCTTGCCAGCCTAAAAACGCCATGAGGGCCAGAATTGTGTCCATGTTGTTCATTGTTCTATTCCACGAAGCTAATACAGCATCGACATGTAGGAAGAACTGGACAAATATTTGTTGAGTTTAATTGAAAATGGAAAAATATTTAGCTTTCATAATCACAAGTAATGCCACATGACTCATTATTCACTCCTCAAGTATTGAACTAATGTTATTGCCTGGTATTTACAGACAGAAGATTCTGCTGCTGTTAATTTGTGCAGTCTTCAGCAGATCACTAAATTGATCAGAGCCTTAGTTTTCTCATGGTAATGGTGATATGTAACATATGTTTACAGAAAAGATGTAAGAAGTTACTATATGTGAGAATACTGGCTTTATTTTTATTAAATATTTATGTGTGTATATATATGTACACAAGTATGTATATGTGAATATATATGCATATTTATATACAATTGCTATAATAAAAAGAAACCAGAGCAACAAAAAGTAAAGAAATTGGAATTTATAAAATTTAAAGACTTCTTTGTATCCAAAGGACATTATCAAGAATGCCAAAAGACAGTCTACAGAATGGGAAAAAGATTTGCAAATACATTTGATAATGGTCCAGAATATATAAAGAACTCTTACAGCACAACAACAAAAAGACAAACCACCTAATTTTAAAAAGGACATAGAACTTGAATAGATATTTCACCAAAGATATGCAAATGGCCAATAAGCACTTGACAAGGTTATCAACATCATTAAATTTCAGGGAAACACAAATCAAAATCACAATGAGATACCATTTCACACTCACTAGGATGCTTATAATAAAAAAAGTGGAAAATAACAAGTGTTGACAAGGATGTGGAAAATATAAAATGGTGCCACCACAGTAGAAAACAGTTTGGCAGTTCCTCAAAAATTAAAACATAGAATTACCATATGACCCAGCAATTCCACTCCTGGGTATATACCCAAGAGAAATGAAAGCATATACCCACACAGAAACTTGTACACACAGGCTTATAATAGCATTATTCATAATGGTCAGAAGGTAGAAACAACCCAAATGTCCATCAGTGGAGGAATGTAATAAATAAATAAATCATGCTGGACTTCCAGCTCGATTATGGACTTTTCCAGTTCTTTTCCAGTGGAAAAGACGTTCCCCAGCGTCACTCTCTCCCACAAATCAACCAACTTAGAGCTATAAAAAAGCAGCCAAGCTGGGGCCACTAGAACTCAGGGAAAGAAGAGGAGAGACCTACGGAGTGCATGAAGGCAGGAGAAGCCATGATGAGAGAAAGAAAAAACTGCTTCGACTGATTTGACTCCTGGCTGCTTTCTGGCTGGAGTTGGTGAGTGCAAGGAGCAGGAACTGGCAAAAGCCACTGATGTGCCCTCTGGATGAAGTTGCTTGGAGGCAACAGGGGAGAAGAGGGCCTTGGTGGTCCCCAGGCCAGCAGGAGGACCCACATAGGAGCAAGGAGCCACACAACTGAAATAAAAGAGCCATTGAGAGACCAGTGAGTCATCGCAAGGGACCAGAACATGGCCTGTCCCATACAAAGTGTTTGGAGCATGGGCAGTGGGGGAGACGGGCCCACTGGGAGAACATTGGGGCACAGCCCCCCAGTCAGTGTAGGACCACTCAGAGGAGACTGCTCAGGAATATAGAATTGCATGGGGTGCAGATTGATGAAAAGACTCAATCCCAGACCAGAGTTTCTACACAACCCAGGTGCATCTGATCTCATGAGACCTTGGAAGTACCTATAAAGTCAACCATTAAAACCTGAGCTACACAAAAAGCCTTCCCCAGGGAATCAGCAGCAAAGCAACAATTTAGCTCAACTACAGAGCTCAAGTGCTGGTTCCCACAGAAAGTTCCCCCATTTTAGAGGTAAACAAAGGATAACAAATTAGTTCCAACACAGAGTTTAAGTGGTGGGAACAGCAAATAATCCAATACAGAACTGAAAGAAAAAACAAAGTACCCACAACCAGAGACAAAGTTTGATATTAACTAGTAAAGGTCTTATTTCACCAAAGAACACCTACAACACCTAGAAGAACCACAAGTCCCCTGGGCTACCAAGCCAGAAAGGGGGCAGGGCTGGGGCCCTCAGCCATGCCCCCCAACACCTGCAACCAGACCTGAAGGTGGGGACCGAGGGCACGCACAACTAGTCCAGCGATGACCACTGAGCTGCTGTAGGAAGTTCCCTGGGCTCTCCTGAGCCAGGGCAGTGGGAGGCCAAGGGTCTCAGCCACGTCCCCCAACATGTGCAACCAGCCCAGCAACAACCACTGAGCCACAGCAAGAAGGGCCCCAGGTTCCTGAGCTGGAGTGGTGGGGGATGAGGTCTTTTTCCACACCCCTCTGACATCTGCACCCAGCCCAGCAGTGACCAAACCACTGCTGGAAGCCCACTGGTCTCCCCTGTGGGAATGAGGAGGGTGCCACAGTCCTCAATCCTGCCCCTCCTCCTTCCTCCTTCTTCTATTCCATTTCTTCTCCTCTTTACCCTCTCCTCCTCCCTCCCTGCAACAACATCATAGAATGTAAAAAAATATTAATTAAAAATAAATAAATAAATAAATCATACTATGTATGTACAATGATGAAATATTATTCCACCCTAAAAAGGAATGAAATACTTATACATAGGATTTGGATGAACCTTGAAAATGTTATGCTAAGTGAAAGAAGTCAGACATGATAAATCACATGTTGTATGATTCTTTTTATATATGAAATATCCAGAATAGGAAAATTCATAGAGACAGAATGCAAATTGGTAGTTACCAGGAGATAGTGGGAAGGGACAATGAAGAGCAATTACTTAATGGGTAGACTGTTTTCTTTTGCGGTGATGAAAAAGGTTTAAAACTAGAGAGATGTTTTTGTTGCACAACATTGTGAATGCACTAAATGCCACTGAGTTGTATGGTTAATAAATGTCATATCAATTTCACCTCAATTTAAAAAAAATCCATAGAGACAGAAAGTATAAAGACATTTTTACAAAGCAATAGGATCCCCACATTTGCAGATAATCAATATTAAAGTTTTTTATACTATACTTTCAATGTTTTATTCTTTTACATATTAACATATATAGAAACATACCAATATTTATTTTTATATTGTGATTTTAATATTAAAATTATATATTATATTTCAGTATAATTGATATTTTTTATAATCCTATGTATTTTATACACCACTTTGAAACCATTACTGCAAAAAAGGGTTCATTGGCTTGTCCAGGCTGATGAAAGTGTTCACGGTGTAAAAAAAGTTGAGAACTCCTGTTAGTGTAAAAGGTTTGTAAAGAGGGATGCATCAGAATTACTCAGTGGTAGTAGTACAGCTGGAGTACAGTGTAAGTCCATATCTGCTTTTTTGCCCTCTGTATCTTTTTAAAAAAAATATCAGAGCAAAAATACAATAATAATAATTTGACTTATTTTCAACCAAATTAAATCCAACAACTAATACTGCATCACTGAAGGGAAGCATATAAGTCTCATAGTATGCAGTTTTTATTTCAATATAAAGCCTCAGTGTACGTCTTTACATGCATGGACATGCAAACACATGTGTGTACACTCCCCCCACCCCACAACACTGCCATAGTAGTCATCTGTAATTCCATCTGGTGAACATGGACCTCTACTTTGGTGAAATTATATAAATGTTAATTTGATCTTGTAATACAAACTTTTCCTCCTTTCAAAGTGAGGAGATTCCAAGGATGAAGTAATAAAATCTGATCTGCATGATATAGTTTCTGCTGTGCTCTTTAAAATCCAGATATCACATTGAAAGGTTGTCAACAAAAGAAGCACAAGTAATTTTCTTTTCCCAAATGTGGATTTGTTTTTTTGTCTGTCTTAGTTATAGTTATTAGTTATAAAAACTTGAAGGATTATCTACATTTTATTACAGAATTATACTTTACATGAGGATGATTTTATATTACATTCACATGAAGTATGTGCCTGTGACTTACTTTTAAAATTCTACATTATACGATTAACTTTTTTCTAGTAAAACAAACACACAGGTATTTGTGTGTATGTGTGTGTGTGTGTGTGTGTGTGCACGCGCGCACGTGTGCATTTTAATTGAGGTATTATTCATATGTGGCAGCACCACCTTCCAAAATCCGAAAACTCCTGGATATCTACAGTGACCTCAGAGAGAACAAACTGCAACTGGAACAAAATGCGGTACTTACCTTCCTTTCCTAGCAAACTCCATCTTTTTCTGGTTCTTGCATCTTAATAGACATTAGGCGTATTATTGCGGTATTTGCAGGATGTCTTTGGAACATTTTGTATGCTCAGGAACAAATATGAAAATCAATACAATGTCATTCTAATGGTAAAAATAAATATTGTCTGCTCTTAAAATTACTTTCACCAATTAACTTCCACCCTTTGCTGCCTTTATTGTTTCCTTTGGCAGTTGCTATCTTCCTGAGTTTTCCTTTAGTAAAGAAAATACTGGCTGTAATCAGTTTTAGCGAAACCTATGGTCCGATTACACTTTTGGGTTGAGTGCTGGCTAGATAGGTTGGTATGTATCTGCATTTAATGTTTATGGGGGCTTATTCTACAGCAGTGGAAAGAACTCATCAGGATGGCTGCTCTGTGGCTCTTCCTTAGTGAAGCCCCTTCTGCAAGCATTTTATATGGATACTTGGAACATTAGTAGGTTTCACAGCTGCAATGTTTAGTGAAAATAAGCCCAAAGGGGCCATCTGCCCTCCCCACGCTGCCTCTTTTCAATTCCGTAGCAACTTCCCAGTAGCCAGCTGCCACAGAAACGATTGGAAAGGCAAGACTCAGTGGACTGTAATGATTGTTATTCTCTGGGAAAGTAGGTTCTCTGATTTGGCTGAGAGATATAGGATATTGGATGCACTTGATTCATCTGAGTGTATCAGTAATATCCAACTTCTACCATTAACTTACTTGTTAGCATTTGATGGGAAAGGTCTTCTGTGTTTCTAGGGATGAACCAGATGAAAACATATCCAAAGGTCAAGTCCTTGACTTGGGAGTGGTAAGCAGAGAATTTGACTGTGGGAATGTTGTCAGATTTTATCTCATGCGATACAAATAATGTCTGTTGTTAATCTCAGCCTTGTCAATAAGTGCTGGGCATAGATTGCCCGAGCACTTTCTTCAGTCCTTTTCACTTTTAAGGAGAGCAGATTTCATTCCACTTAGGCCCAGATGCTGAGAAGACAAGGGACCCGCTTCAGCCCCTTGGAAGCACCATAGTACCAGAAACTCCACTGAGGAACACAAGATGTCATCTTATAATTCAATATTTGAGCAGATAGCAAGTCTGTTTCTTTTACATTTAGTAAATTAATCGTACTTTGTGCTGATAAATCAAAATTGAGAAAATTTATGGATTGATTTTCCAAGAAGAGAATTGTACTAAGAAGATTCGATAAAACAATTTGCTTGTAACCCATAATTTGTACTGTAGGTTAAATTTCTTGGTCACCACATTTTTCTTACTTCCACAAGCATCAACTGTAAGTGTAATTTGAAAATCATATTATAACATGTTCCTTATTAAATTTATATCACTAAAAGAAAATTTCTTATCTCCATTTCTTACAACTGTGATAGTTTCCCCCTGATTGGTCTGTTAACGAAATTGTCCTTCATCAATGATTTTGTAAAGGAAGTTGCACCTCTCTTGAACAAAACCAAATCTTAACACACATGAGGTTTGGTTTTGTTGATTTACCACGAACTAATAGAAACTCTTATTTCCAGAGATTTATGGATTTTTTTAAATTATGGCTCAGAGAATGTGGGCCTGTATTCAAAATAATTTGGTAGGTAACCAAAGAAATATTTTCTGAGATAAGATGAGTTAGTAGGATGCTCAGTTTTCTATATTCTGGGATATTAGATCGTGCATTTAACTTCTCCTGAAATCTATACAAGGATGCTTCGTCCTACCCCCTGTTTGGTTTGCTGTTTTCTCTAGGCCATCTACAATTATATTATTATGTAGTAAAGATTCCTTAGGCTATCTAATCAATACAGTTGCTTTTTTTATTATTGTAATTGTGGTGAAATATAAACAAATATGTGGGATCTTTATATAACATAAAATATACCATTTTAACCAGTTTTAAGTCTACAGTTCAATGGCATTAAATACATTCACATTGTTTCACAACCATCACCACCTTCCATCTCCAGAGCTTTTTTTTTCTCCTTAAATTGAAACTTTGTGCCCATTAAACAGTAACTTCCCATTCCTCCTCCTCACTGCCCCTAGCAACCACTATTCTACTTTGTCTTATGAATTTGGCTGCTCTAGGTGTCTCATATAAGTGAAATCATACAGTATTTGTTCCTTTGTGATTTGCTTATTTTGCTTAGTGATGGAGTTTGGATTTGTTATCCCCGCCAAACTCATGTGGAAATTTGATCCCCAATGTGGCAGTGTTGGAAACTGATTGAGTCATGGGGGCGGATCCCTCATGAATGGATTAATGCTCTCCCTGGGGGAGGGGAGATTAACGAATGAGTTCTCACTCTATTAGTTCCCGAGAGAGCTAATTGCTTAAACAGACCTGGCACCTTCTCTCTCTCTTGCTTCCTCTCGCCATGTGATCTGCTTGAGTGGAAGCGCCCTGAGGCCCGTGCCAGGTGCAGCTGTCCCAGAATTGTAAGCCAAATAAACCTCTTTCCTTTATAAATTACCCAATCTCAGGCATTTCTATTATAGCAACCCAAAACGGACTAAAACACTTAGCATAATGTATTCAAGGTTTATCCATTTTGTAGCATGTGCCAATTTTCTTCTTTTTTAAGGCTAAATAATATTGCATTTTAGGTATGTGCCACATTTTATTTATTCATTCATCCTTCAATGGACACTTGAGTTGCTTCCACCTTTTGGGTATTGTGAATAATGCTGCTATGAACATGGGTGTACCAATATCTATTCACATTCCTGCTTTTGATTATTCGGGGTATATACCCAGCACAGGTGCTTTTAACCACCATCTACAGATTCTGGGAGGAAGGGTGTGGCACACTATGGCATAGGATCAGCAGCCACCCATACTGGGATTTTTAATAAACATAGGAGGAAGGGTAAGTTGCTCTCTAATTCAGAATTGGGGAGAACAATGGCTGATGCCAGGAAACGTAAGTTCTGAAAGACTTCTTCCATGTTTTAAGGTGTGTACAACTACAAGCAAACCACCTAGAGGAAATAGCAGCAGAGAATATAAACTGCAGAAACAGAGATGGTAGTGAGAAGAGATAAGACAGAATGTTCTGGCCAAAGAGGAAATAAAAGACAATGGTTCTATAGAATTAAGAACCCACCAAAGACCACTGGCTGTATGGAAAGTATATATAGCCATTCCATAAAAGTCCTAATTAGTAATTCCAGAGGATATTACTATCAACAATGTCTAGTGATGAATTTGGATCATTTGAAAGCTAAACCATATGCTACATTTATTTTGTAAGCCTTCAATAAGCATAGAATTATCTATTTTCAGAGGTACTAAAAATATTTTATAATAAAATGTTTTAGGGCCAAATGGATTGAGATCTTCATCATCTTTTACATGAACTGTTGAAATATTTCCTAACCAATTACCTTGCCATCAAGTTCTTTATTGAATTCTCTTTTCCATATTGCCAACCAAACTTTACCTACTTTAAATCCAGCCCCAAACATGCTAGTCTTCACGGTCTGTGATGGAAATGTAACTCTACCACATAGCATTATGACCTTTTCCTAGCTTTTATTAAAAATACCTTTCCTAGGGCCAGCCCCGTGGCTCACTTGGGAGAGTATGGTGCTGGTAGCGCCGAGGTGGTGGGTTCGGATCCTATATAAGGATGGCTGGTGCGTTCACTGGCTGAGCATGGTGCAGACCACACCGTGCCAGGGGTTGCAATCCCCTTACCGGTAAACAAACAAACAAACAAACACCTTTCCTAGCCACCCTTCAAACAAAAGGGCACACAAATACTCTGTCACTCATTTTCCTGAACTTCAGTTTCTTGTACTTTGCTGGATTGTTTTAAGAATTCAGAGGCACTTAAAAATACTCAGTTACTGGTAGGTAATGGCAATTTTGAGGAGGAGGAGGATGATAACTACAGAGAAGAAGTATGAGAAAACAATATTTTATCTCTTACATATGATACCTTCAAAAATGGTGTGATTTAAAAATTTTTTTTTGATGTGGTATATGATTTTTTAATCACCCTATTTAGTGAATATTTTTATTGCTTATAATACTCAGAATGTAAGAGTGGGAGAATGAGTTATAAAAAAAAAGTATGAAATATCTAACCAGCTTTCGCATTTATTTGTTTTGTGCCTTTATGCATTTATTTATTTATTTATTTTGTTTGATGCAAGACTTTTTACATATGAGTATAAAATAGTGAAAAAAAATATAAACCATTAAGATCTAAGTCTGTGGTCCAGAGTAAGAGTATTTCCACAAGTCCTGGTTATGTTAGTGTCCTATTGCTGTATAACAAATTACTAGAAATTTAGCAGCTTAAAACAACACCCGTTTATTATCTCATGGTTCTGTAAATTAGAAGTCTTGCTGAGCTCAGCTAGGTTCTCTGCTTAGGATCTCACAAGCTGAAATAAACACGTCAACCAACTGGGCTCTTCTCTGGGGGCTCTGGGGAAGAATTCACTTCCAAACTCATGCAGGTCCTTGGCAGAATTTAGCTCTTTATAGTGTAAGTGTGAGGTCCTTGCTGGCTTCTAGTGGCTACTCTCTGGTCCTTACCATGGCCTCCTTCATCTTCAAAGGCAGCGTTAGCACATCTAGTCCTTCTTTTTTTTTTTTTTTTTTTTTTTTTTCCTTTTGTCTTTTTCCGTGTCCGGCAACGGATCGCAACCCTCAGTGTTGCCCCCG
>NW_007730172.1:148522-165898 GCF_000696425.1 Galeopterus variegatus
GCAAACTACTGCCATGTACCACGGGAGAATCGATTGTGGTGACACAATTTTTGTCCTCCCATGTCCACCATATTCTTCCCCTCAAAAGAAAAAAAAAAGACTTCATAAGACTATACCCCAATTTTTCTTTTCCCAATACCTTTCCTCCTTCGAGGAAAAAAATTTCATGTCAACTCAACAAGATACTGACCTGATTAAATTAATTGACATCAGCAATGAATAAATGATAGAATCAAATCTCTTCAAGGACATTGTATCCAATAAGTAAGTTAATCTTCAGTCAAGAGCAGGAGGGATCACACATTGTATACATATATTGGAATATAATGCTCTACCCCAGAAATATGTACAATCAATATGTTTCAGTATAAAAATGAGCATGAAGGATGAAATCTACTTTTGAAATATTTTAAAATTAAAAAATAAGAATGCCTGGTGTAAAAAATTCAAACAATACCGAGTGAATGACATTTTGCAATACTTAGAAGCAGTACAATGTTAATGTTTTATATATATATATATATAATAGATCATTATAAACAATGAAATATGTTCTTCTCATAATACAAAGAAACACTTTTCTGTAAACATTCATCTCTTAAATTGGTTGTAAATTTTATTGAGTTTTAGAGTGAGGTTAAAAATTAAAATTTAGTCATAGAATCTATGTTGTTAGCACGTGTTTAAGAGAGTATTTAATAAGTAAATACCTTAGCAAGAAACCTTAGTTTAGGTTTTGTTTAAAATGAACGCACTCTTTGTAATCCTTATACGTCACAGCAACTTTAAACCTCTATGTGTTTAAATCTTTTTTTTTTTCTTTCACTCTTTCAGCACCTCTGTATTCTATTTTTCTAGAGGTCAATGGTCAGAATTGGATGTGATAGGTGAGTGTGGCCTAGCTGATAAATCCCAGTGTTGCCGGGAAAGTGCTGGAGGCTGTGGCAGAGCTGAGGTTAAGGTCGTGGTGGTCAGGGACTTTTTAAAAATGTATTCTATATACCCTAAAGGTATAGAAGGTTGATGTGAAGCCAATCGTGAGTTTGTTATCATATTAGGGCCTTTATAGGGCATAAAATGAGGCAAGACCTTGACGATCTATTTTACAGCTGAATTTATTATATTCAAATATATTTAGGAATAAAGATAAGTGCCTTTATGCCTAATTTAATATTTTCAGATTCATTCCCCTCTCTCCATCCTTCCATTATTTTCTAGTTAGCTAAGTTTGATACTTCCAGGGCCCCTGTTCCTGGTCAGGACCCCCATCAGTTATACATTTTCTGGAGTAAAAGGCAGTAACTGTGAAATGGTTTTGTTAGGAACAGGCACTAGGTCGATCTCCATACACTCCTGTGAGCAAGGCAATGAACTTTATATGTAACTGAAGGTAAATGATAAATCTCACAATAGACCTGATGCCCAAATTCCTTGGTACGTGGAATTTGATTACACTGTCTGTTTTGTTGAAACTTGATTTTATGAATCTGACTACCAAATTGATATTGAGGCCATTTTTTTTTCCTTGGTGCTTTCAAAACAAACCCTGAAGTGTCTGCTGGAGCTTTGGTCACCCGTTATTTGCCTCAGACAAACTACTGCCATGTACCACGGGAGAATCGATTGTGGTGACACAATGTTTGTCCTCCCATGTCCACCATATTCTTCCCCTCAAAAGAAAAAAAAAAGACTTCATAAGACTATACCCCAATTTTTCTTTTCCCAATACCTTTCCTCCTTCACTGTGCAATACCCATGGTAGTGTCAGTTAGAAACTACCTGCCTGATGAGGGAAAGAGCTAACTCTATAGTGTGTCTGTTCACATGTTCTTGCTGTTAAGCTTTGTTCATGTAAGTAAAATATATATTCATTACTAATCACATAATAGGAATTATTTAGCAAATTCTGCTTTTTTCACAATCCTATGATAAGCAGAATATTTAATTTAAAACATTCCCATTTTTTGTGAAACAAATTGTTTGAAATTTGTTGGTTACAATATACATGCTTTTGGTGGGCTGGGAGAATTTTATGTTCTTTTAGTAATGCTATTTTTATAATGTTTTTCTGAGGGAAAGCACTATGAATTATGGTAAGTCAATTACTGTCTTAAATTTATTTATGTACAATTTTTAAATAAAATGTTTCTTACAACATGACAAAATATTAATCCATCTGGGTGATGTTTTTGAAGATTATTTTATTATTCTTGATTATCTGCAGATGTAGTCATCAGGTGAGTGATTTCTTTTTTAACCGTTTCTTTTCCTTTTGGAATAGTAGCTATTTCGTTTTCCACAGACTGAGTGTATGTAGTTGTTAATTCGTAGTGGGACATTTGTCCAGCTCAAGGTTTTAAATATATAATTTAATGCTATCCATTAATTGATAGTAGGCTATGATAATTTTTTAATTTTGGAAAGCAAGTATTGGTGGGAGTTGAATGAAATGTTTAAGTAGAAGACAGCAAATATTAAAAATTTGGCAAATTACAATGGATATAAAATTGAGAAAGGAACTTCTAGCTGTTTGGAAGGGAATTAAATTATAGAATATCACTACTCCTTCCATATCTTTATGTAGATATTTAGGTCTATTACATCTTTAAGGCATACGTTTACAAATGTTCTCTTTACTCTCTGTCCTGCTCTTCTACCACAGTTGAAGGCTGTACCTTTCCTGTTGCACATGTGATACTTATCCTGATACTTATACTTCAAAATCAGATCTCATAACAGGCACGTCACAAAGTAATCATTTGTCCTATTTAAAAATAAAACAAACAAAAAACAGTAGATGCCCTATAAGTATTGAAAACCCCAGTGCACTTACAATACAGCTGTATTTTGGCAACATATGGATTTGCAACACTTTCTGAATCTTCCTCCTTTCTTCTTTTTGTGTGCAGAAATGGCTAACGGGTTTGTGCCGGTGTTCTGAAACATCTCACTCTGATAAAGTCTCTTGGAGATGGCACACTGTCTTTGGACGTCAATCCTCGCTCATCTGATAGTGCTTACACTTTGTCTTTGCTCTGGCCTCTACCTCGAACTCTACATGCTCTTTATTTAGGTGTCCTCGAACTTGGCCTTTACTACAATAGAAACATTTCTGTCCCCTTTATATTTAGGGCCCTTTAGGTAGGTAACAAGCAGTAGAAGCAGAGTAAAGTTGGTTTCATCAGAGAGGTATTTATTGTAGGGATTCAGATGTGTAGAGCAGAGACCTCAGGGGCACTAGTCCTTAGGAAGGGACTGGAAACAAAACTAGAAAGTTGCAAGACCTCTGTCTCTCTTTCCTTCCCTCTCCATTGCTGCCTCTCTCTTTGCATTTTCTTATTCTTTTCTCTCTTTAGACTAGCATGTCCTCTCCTCAGTCCATAGGGCAAGTGATATTCAGGGACTGGCTTGCTGTCTCCAATTCCAAATTCTTGGGGCATCAGGAATGACCTGGCAACATAGCTGAGAGTGGGAACAGGCATTGGACTTGTGAATGCCACCTTTCCCAGTGCTGGCCTGTTCTGTGCTCTAGGGTCTAAGTTTATAATGAGCGTAGCTGGGCATTAGCTCTTGTCATACTGAGACCTTGGTATGCTCTCAGGCTCTGCAGCCACACCCTTCCACTGCCCACCGGGAAAGGATAAAATTTAATTTATTCATTCAGTGAACATTTATAGAACCCTGCTTTATGCCAGCATCATAGAATACATATTTGGGAAAAAGACTTTAGTATCTGGTGGGGAAGCAGCCTGGAATCTAAGGAAGCAGTTAAATTACACCAGTTACCAATGTGGTAAGTACTCTGAGGTCAAGAAGCTGAGATGAAAAACAATGCAAGATAGGCATCTATTTTAGAAAGGCCTCTCTGAGGAGGTGAGATTTTAATACCTAAAGAATGAGATGGAACTAGCAGGAAAGAATTTGTTGGTTTTCATGGAAAGAAAAAATCTAATTTGTGAGCAGAGGGAGGATGACATGGGAGAAAGCAGGAGAATATGACTTGTAGGTCAAGGAGTTTGGATTTAATCCCAACTGTAGCCACAGTAAAAAAATAAATTAATTAAGAAGAAATCATTAGCCAGGTTGCTGAGTCATATAATCCATTAAGAAGTATTATCTACCCTTTAATTTGTGCCAGACCCCAATATGGTATACTGAGGATTAAAAAATAAGTCAAATACCTAATCCTCCTCAGATTTTGATCATAATTTAGCCTGAGAGATGAGGCTGACTGAGGAGGTTCAAGTCTCAGGAGGCAGTGGGGGCCCAAGTTGGCCATATGCCCCAGGACCATGGGCCTGAGATCAAACAGCTTTCAGAACCAGAGGACCAAGGAGGCTTGTTAAACAGATCTCAAGAGGCTGAGTGAGCTTCTCTGCCATGTGATGGAGGGGTTGTCACATAGTACGGCACTCACTGTGTGCCAGACTCTCTAAGCACTTTCCAAGTACCTACTCAATTTAGTCCTCATAGTAACCCTGTGAGGTGGTAATTATTGTGATCCCTGTTGTACAGATGAGGAGACTTAGGCAACCAAATGTAAAATAACTAGCTGAAGACCTCCCAACCGGTAAAGGTAAAACCAACATGTGAGCACAGGGCAGTCTGGTGCCAGAGTTTACCTGTTACCACCATATGTCCTTGCTGTCAGCCCTGACAGGTAGGGAGGACATTGACTAGACACAGTGCCACACGGAGTCATAGGCAACCTTAGTTTTTAAAAATTTTTTAAAGCTCTGGTTTTAAAAATTTTTGATTAGGTATGTGATGGGATGTGTTGAATTGGTGGTGAAAGTAGGATATACAAGTGAAAATATTGTCTATAGCGGTCTAGGGATCTGCAAAGGAGGTCTTGGCTGCTCCGTATATTTCTGTGCACTGACTTTTGGGGGAATAGACAATATTGGACCAGTGAAAGTAGGATATACAAGTGAAAATATTGTCTATAGCGGTCTAGGGATCTGCAAAGGAGATCTTGGCTGCTCCGTATATTTCTGTGCACTGACTTTTGGGGGAATAGACAATATTGGACCAGTGAAAACTAATGTTTCCTTCACTTTCTACCAGGATGTTCATTGTGCTAAGCTCTCTTTGCTTATGATTGGCTCAACTATCTAATGTACTATTATATAGTTTAGAATTAAAATAAATTGTCTCAAACCTCAAATTAATAAAACAAATAATAACAAAAGTGCAAAGTATGTACTGGAAAGCATGGGATACAACAAAGATATTACTTGGGATAGATTTTATGTTTTTGTTTTGGTTTGTTTTGCAGTCCAGTTTGAGGGAAGAGATGGTATGGTAACCTTCAATAATCCTTAACTCACATATGTCTCTATAGCTTTCCTTGTCATGGTCAGATTGATTGAAATAAAGAGTAAGTTCAAGTTAACTCATATTCGTGATGTAGCACAGTGACAAAAAATTCTAATTATCATTGAGTTCACTTTGGAAAGAAAAAGTTCTCCTGAAATTGAAAATTGAGTTAAGCAATGCCAGGAAACAGTGACTACTCTGTCTCTTGCCCAAGGCAGTTTATCAGAGTTGCAAAGGCACCCCTTGTTGGAAATAAGTGTAAGGCAAATACCATATGTATTAGAGTGCATTAAATTCTTTCCCAAGAATTCTCAAAATATTTTAAAAATATTCCCAGAAAACCTGTGAAAAGAAAGTATCCATGTTCAAAAAGAGATTTCTCAGAAAGACAGAAAATTTTATCAGGTGACACAGTTACAAGTTCTGAAATACAGCCATTTTCAGGAAGCAATAATAACTATTATTGTTGGTTTGAGAAACTTTTCTTATTGTCATTCTTGAGAGAAAGGGTTTTCCTGATGTGGCTGCCAGCTTCATTTGTTGACAATATGTCAATCTCGATGGAAAAAGAAAGCTTAGGAGAATAACATGTTTATAATTTTTATGTTAAAGATGCTTATTTATGAATATAGAAATGTTATAATAAAAAATGTTGTTGTAAAGTGACTTGTGATTGAAATTCCACCTGCTATTTTATAAGTAGCTGTTACTGGTTCAGAATTCAAAGTACCAACTAATGGTAGTTTAGTGCTGTAGAGGAAGGATATGGAAGAGGAGGAGGAGAGATGAGAAAGGATTGAATAGTCATAATCTCCAAACATAATACCTGTCTACCTATCTAAAGACATAGTGGTCTACAATTATCATTTCTGTTTTATTATTGTAATATCTTTAAGTTAATATTATCTTAATACTATCAATAACAATTAATTATCTTCTTAAATAGTACAACTAATTCTTTCTCATTGGAAGGAAAGGAATAACATGAAGGTTATTGTAATTTCTTTAAGTTAATATTATCTTAATACTATCAATAACAATTATCTTCTTAAATAGTACAACTAATTCTTTCTCATTGGAAGGAAAGGAATAACATGAAGTGTAATCTGTATTTAGGTATTGTTTGTCAAGTAAGTTTTCCTCAGTATCTTTGTTCAGTAGGATGTAAGTTATACATTTAATAATGCAAATGAACTCATAATTGATATGCAACAGAGGTTATGATTAATTCATATGTACTTGGATTTCACTGAGTGTATGGTGTTGAATTTTATAAAAACATTTAACTATTTGTGAATCACTTCCTGACACTTCTGCTGTATTTTATACTTGGTCCTTTTAACTTTAAATTGAACATGCCAGCACCCTGCCAGCACCCTTAAATTCTGAAACTGCGAGAATGGCAAAGGACAAAAGGGTTTTGTCCCTTCTAATAACCTAAGAAATAAAAGCCAAAGGATATAATGGCAACAGTACCAACAATAACAGCAACAACAAAAGCTTGTGGGGACACGGGTGACGGACGTAGTACACAAGCATCTCTGTTCTCACTTGTTCACTCAAATTATATACATTACCAAGAGAAACATTTTAAGCTTGGCAAAACACTGTGGACTCCGTGTTGTTTGTGAGTTGGAACACTAGGGGACAGCACTAAAATATTCCATAGTTGTTCATTATTGATCTCTTGCATACTGTATGATAAATAAGAGATTTTACTGCTAAAGACTACTGAATGTCCTTTTGATTT
The DNA here is from genome assembly GCF_000696425.1 of Galeopterus variegatus. Taxonomy (NCBI): domain Eukaryota; kingdom Metazoa; phylum Chordata; class Mammalia; order Dermoptera; family Cynocephalidae; genus Galeopterus; species Galeopterus variegatus. The sequence goes on from NW_007730172.1 coordinate 155,592, forward strand.
CCATGGATGAAAAAGCACAAAGAAGAAGATGAGATTTTCAAGTCCTTAATTTCGACCTTTATGAGAGAGTGATTTGAATAATTTAGAAAAAGCTCCCAGGCTGTCTTTTTGTTTGCAAGAATATAGTAAGATGTGATCACTTAAGGAATTGTGATTCTTCTATAAGGAATGTTTTTTTCTGTCTTTTTATTCTGTTGGGGTAAATCTTTTGTTTAAATTTTTATTTTTAATCTTGTTTTCCAGGCACTTTGGAAAGACATGAGACAGGAGAAAGAGCAAGGATTATTCTTGATTGTTGTGATGGTTCACAGCTTGTGAAGCCTGAGTCTGTACTTGCAGTTACTTCAGAGACACACAAGCACAGAAGTGTAGAGCAGAGATCCTCCAGCTCTCACCAGCGTGGGCCAGTACCGTGCGCCGGTCTGCAGGTGGAGTCTTCACGTACGGTAAGTTCACATCTAGACGCTGCTTGATTATCCACCCAAGTAAGAAGTAACATGCCTTCATAAATATGGGACACTTAAATATCAGCACAAAAGCAAGAACTCAGAGACAATTGCATCTACTAAGTGATCTTAGGTGAATCAGAATAACTTTTTGAGTGATTATTATACTTGTTATGGTATTATTTTTGACAAGATAAGTTCTGGCTTATCAAATTTGAGTCAACTTTATACTAACTATGGTTTTCAATGGAGAGGGGAAAAACTATATTCTGTGGTTTGGATCCATTTTCTTTTTTCAGTTGAAAATATTTGACTTCTTTTTAAAATGCTTATTGCAAATAAACAAAAGGATATAAGAAAACTAGATAATTGTATGGACAATTCTTTTGATATACTCAGCATGTGTAGGATCACCAGCTCTTTAGGATTCCAAGCCTCAGTTAATACACAGTAATGGAGTTGGCATTTATTCTCACCAACCAAGTCAACCAGCTTAGAGTAAATTTGGGCTAGCTTTATTATTTTTCATTTATAAACATGATATAGTAATTTAATCTGATTTCTTTAAGGGATAATTTTCTATCTTTCTGTCTTTACACTTCCAAGTTATCCCCTTTAGTATGTTGTAAACTATTTCATGTACATGCACATGTCTAATGTATTTCTTCATGTAAACATATTTTCATGATATTATATATGTATATATCAGTTTTTAATGGCTGCATCATGCTCTATATTGTGCTTATACTATTGCTGATATAAATTATTTTTATGGCTCAATTAATGGATTGCTTTTTATGTTTCACTTTTATGAATAATACATCTATGAACCTAAAGCTTTTTTCATCAGGACTATTTAAAGGATAGATTTCTGAAAGTGGGATTTCTTAGTCAATTTGTAGCTGATTTTTAATTACATATTGTAAACATTTTCAGTTATTTTAACGATATTATGAAAACTGCTAAAATATCATTATTAAGGACTTTAAATGAGATTTTATTTTACCTCATGTGTACAAATGTAGTTAGAAGCAAAAGGATGAATTGTCATCAAGATATTATGAAAACTGCTAAAATATCATTATTAAGGACTTTAAATAAGATTTTATTTTACCTCATGTGTACAAATGTAGTTAGAAGCAAAAGGATGAATTGTCATCAAGAAAGGCCAATCGGCTGCCTCCAAGCAGCATGGGGTTGCTAGCGTGTAATCTAGGTTTTTAAGTTTAGAGACCCGATTTAGATTTTATCAGGAGTTCAGGATTTGTCAACCTTTTGAGAACTGAGTCAGACTAACCAAACACCTAAGAAATGACAATATAAACTAAAATGACAATTCTTTAATTTGCAGTGATAAATATAATTGGGATTCTGTCTGTTCAGCACATTCTCACTATAGCAAAGCTGGGGAGGGTGGTTGGCACAAATTGTAAGAGGGGATAAACTAAAATGACAATTCTTTAATTTGCAGTGATAAATATAATTGGGATTCTGTCCGTTCAGCACATTCTCACTATAGCAAAGCTGGGGAGGGTGGTTGGCACAAATTGTAAGAGGGGTTCCTTGGTGGACATGGACTTGAGCCAGAGGTATGCATTCATTGAGCTATGAGTGAAAAAGGCAACTCTTTCAGCTCCTCAGGGTACCACCTTTCTTGGTCAAGGATGATATACACTGAAAAATTCCGAAATTTGGGTTTCTCTTTCTAAGACTCCATTTAAACCACCTCCTTTTGCTCATACTTTCCTTCTTCAGTTGCTAAAGCCAGTGATGAGGTGACAGCTTTTTTTTTTTTCTTTTCTCATTTAGTCAATTGTTTTTAGGTTACCAAAACCTGTTCCTCATATTCTTACCTTGAAAATGGTTGTATTTTTTTAAGGACAATTATATAGACATGATGATACTTTAACAGTCACAACTGAACATAAGATAGAGAATTGAATCACATTTATATTATATGAGGGCACTTCACCAAGTTTATGGAAAGATTCATATTACCTTTCAATTTTGTTTTTCCATGAACTTTTTGACATATCCTGGCATATTATAAGACCAGGGTAAATAAAGCTCTGTGAGTAAACCCAGCTGACTGCTGAGCATTCCTTTCTTCATGTGGCTTTGTTGCTCTCTATTCATTAAATAGAGTGTGCAGCTTATCGGGGAAAATGCTAAAATAGTAGATGAGAACTTGGGGATGTCTCTTGACCTCTGCATTTCAGATGCCTAGGATCTGCAGGAGCAAATCTCATTCATCAAGTGCCAATTTTACTAGTTTAATTCCTAGAAGGTAAACTGATTGCTATTTCTTGGAGAACCTCAGAGCTACCCTTTAGGTAGTGATAACAGTACAGATAGATTTCATTTTCTTTATATAATTTTGTTTCTTTCTTGACTTCAGGAAGCAATAAAACGCCAGGGTCTTGTTTTCCTACTCATAGGCTGATTTCAACTTCATTTTCTAGCTGTTTGCTGCCCTTTACCTTAGATGACTACAATTTCCAACCTTCATTCTTTGTAGTTGGAACTGAATTAGAACTGAATTAGACAGGACTGTCACCTCCTTTGTTCTACATAGTTTACTTCTATTATTATTGAATTTAGTGTTAACTAGAGCTATTTTTATTTGTGATTCTCCTAAATTATATCTTCTCCAGTTATGTACTGGATATGTTCATTGCCTTTGATACATTTGTTCTTTTAACATTTCATTAGGCTGTTGAGATTCTTTTATCTTAATCTTCTCTAATTTATAAATTTGATAAGCATGAAATTTCAAAGGTGCTTATAAGTTCTCCATTCTCCTTACTTATTAATATAATAAAATGCCTCATTAGTTTTCATAAGAAAAAATATCAGTTTTAAAGGACAAGATTTGAGTCATGCTTATTTTATAGGTGGGAAAAATGAGGGACAGTAAGCCTGTGAAATTTAGAATTATCTAAGGTTACTTTGTATTTCATGATTTTGTGTGTGTGTGTGTGTGTGTGTGTGTGGATTATAGTGAGATACAAGTGAAATATTCTCTAACAATAGAGTGAACTGTTTAAACAGATGAATAAAGTAAGAGATCTTTGCAGTGAGTTCTTTGTGTTTGTCAATATTTGGACGTCATTAGAATGCTATATTCGCTTTTTCTTCTTGCATTTGAAAACTGCATATAGATTTGGAGAAAGTTTTAAAGAGAACGACAAATGCAATAAGATGTTTTGAAAATGGGTCTAATTTGAAATGCTAAAGGAGTTGAATTTGTGTAGCTAGACAAAGAAGAATCTGTGGGGTAGGAGAGAAGGGCCAGAGTCTTAAATGACAAATGCAATAAGATGTTTTGAAAATGGGTCTAATTTGAAATGCTAAAGGAGTCGAATTTGTGTAGCTAGACAAAGAAGAATCTGTGGGGTAGGAGAGAAGGGCCAGAGTCTTAAAGGATTTAAAGGAATACAATATCATATTAGTGATGGGGAACTGCTTTTCTTAGATTCAGCTGAGGAAAAAACAAGATAGAACCTGTTTAAATTGCAGTGGGAGGAATTTACCTTCAAAGCAGAGAATAAACAACCTTACTAAGTCATCTCTACTTGGCAGAAATCATTGTAGCTTTATCATATTTTAAGAAGAAAAGACCTATTTTGTCTGTTGATCGGTTTTAAATTCTTTACCTGCATCTCTTGTCTGTAAAGTAAGTAAAAAAAGGATAAACAGGATTATTTTAACTGCCACAATTTAGACCCATTGTAGTGTCTTGGGAATGCCTTTTACTTTTGTTAACTGATTTTTTGTAGAATGAGTCTCCCAACAGCTCCCCCTTGTTGCTTATTTAGAGCTTCACTGTCTAATATGATAGCCATTAACCACATGTAGCTCTTGAGCACTTAAAATGTAGCCACATGTTAAAATGATTATATTTTGGATCTATAGGGCTAAATGAAATATATTATTAAAATCAAATTTTACCTATTTATTTTTTGTTTCTTAATATAATGACTAGGCAATTTAAAATACAAATGTGGTTTGTATTTTATTTGTATTGGACAATAGTGAAATAGACACTGCGTGAGTAAACTTTTTTGTAAAGGACCACATGGTGAGTATTTTAGGCTTTGTAGGCTAGACCTTTGCTGTTGCACCTACTCAACTCTACTGTTGGATCACAGAAGCAACGATAGTCAATTCTTCAACAAGTTTGATTGTGTTCCAATAAAACTTTATTTATAAAAGCATACAGTGGACCAGAGTTGATGCAGTGGCCATAGTTTGCCAATTTCTGATCTAGACAGTCCTCTCTGGACTTGGAGATCATGAGGTACTACAAGGAACTGGCAAAATAATCAATACTTCCTATTTCCCTCTATATCTGAATTTTTAATAAAGCAGCTTACCTGAATATTTTAATAAATATTTGAATAAAGCAGCTTATCTCAGCATTGTATGGAATATAATTCAAAATGCCTTAAATAAAGTCTGTTCTCTGACAGAAACCACAAACTTATATGTGTTTGGAAAACTGCCCTTTGTAGAAAAACAAATATGCAAATTACAGACCCCAATCAAATTGACATTTTTTTAATGGCATTTTCTTTAAATAATGCACTTCTATGTGCATCTTTATCTAAACATATAAAATTGATTATAAATAATGTATTTGTATTTATTTACATTCCAGTTCAGCTTTATACAAATATGATTGTATTTTTTTTAACCTTTAGCTGACCTTAGGATGATGTCTGTTTGGTGCTTTTTGCTGAAAAATCTTAGTAGAACTTTATCACTCTACTCCTCATAAAACAGATGGTGTACTGGTAGACTATTAATAGAAAATTGGATCCCACAATTGCCTATCACCTTAACAGAATGAAAAGTTAGTTCCTTTATATTTTATGATTAAAAAAAATAGCCAAGGTAGAACTAGCATAGTTTCTAAATTGAAAATTTCACTTGCAAATTTACATGTAAAAATTTTAAATAATAATTCATGATGATAACATTACATTTTGCAGATTAACTCAGTTTTTATTAAACTATATTTTACTATCAAAATTGCATCACTATAAAAAAGAACAGGTAATATTCATTTGAAAACAATTGCTTTTAATTGAATTGTATAGGGATAAATTATTTATATAAAATGGCAATTTTCACTTTTTTGATCAGTATTTTTTGGTCTTTTTAAAATTTAATAAATAGCACATAACTATTTTTTTCTAATGTGGGAAATATTTTGCATCAATTTTGTATAAATTTAAATTATATAAATTTAAAATTTTTATATAACTTTAAAAGAAAGTAGATTTTTATTATTAAATATGCAAGCACTTGACCATGTAGTGATTTCCTTCTGTAAACACTGGATTAAGATTTTTGTTTCCAGGGTTTCAATTTAGTGAATCCCAACTTAAACTTTATTGCCTAAATTATAACACCCTTCCTAGTAAGACAGAATAGAGAAATGTACAATGGGGAGAAATATACAAGGCAATTTGCTTTTTGTAACACATGTGAAATTTTGCAGATTTTTGATAGTACTATTTCTTCAGGAAGCAATAGTAACTATTTAAAATGAGTAACTAAATGAGTAACTATTTCTCATAATCATTTTATATATAATTTTAACTACTGTAAGTTAAATAAAAATCTTTGTAATATTTAATACTTTTTTTATAACTGCTTTATGAGGAAATTCCCTTTTCTCACTTAGTGGCATGAGTTTAAACTTTTCTTGGTTAAAAAGTTACTTCAGTCATGAGGAAAACTATGAGGAGCATGCCCCAGCTTTGTTTCAAAACTAATTTAGGAGTTTTGAATCAAGAGGTCTGAGTCACTATGCAAAGTAAGAAACCCACTGTCAAATGACTCCAGCTGTCCACCTCGCCCACAGAAGCAACTCCGAATTTCCTCACAGGACTTCAAAGCCTTGCTTGTATCTAAACATTCGTTGCCCATGTAAATCAGAGGCACAAAAGGAGAATGCTTGCATTTCATGGTGCACGGCTGGTTTAAGTCCGGCATTGTGCCGCACGTGCCGGCGGGGAGTGCCAGCAACAGAAGGACAGTGTTCTGACTCGTGTGACAAATGTAGTTAACACCAGATCCATATTAATGTTGTCAAGTTCCCTTGATGTATTTAAACAGATTTTAATTATTTTCAGCGTCCAAAGGCCTGAAATATATAGCCTAATAGTTCTTCAAAGAAAGCTTACTTAATGTGTGAATGTAAAACCTCTCATAAAAATGAAACTTTTATATTGGCCTTAGTCATTGACATAGGTTATTCATCAAGTCAGCAATTTGTGTGGCAAAGTGCCATTTGAATAGTGTATTGTTAGGATACTTATGGTCCACTTGACAAGGGCTCTTGCTGTAAATAGTGCAATTTGACTCCAGCTGTTAAAGAGTGGCTTTGACAGCAGCCAAGGAGAATGGAGATGCCTTACTGCACCGTGCAAAAATCAATATTGGGTTCTTGTTCATAGTAACCTGTTCTTTTCTCTTCTGTAGATTTATAAACGACTACCAAGGGTTTATAAGTGGGAGTTCAAATATTATTTTAAATGTAATTCACTTTGAGTTTCAAATTAAGACTTTTGAATAAATGGTACAAACGTGGAGTTTTAGGATATTATTTCCCAGACCTGGTTCATGTTTAGTCACAATTACAGCTAAGTTGGATTTGGATTCTCTAGCCTCACTAGCAAAGAATTAGTGTAAAACGTGGGCTCAAAATTGTGTGCAGTATTGTATATTGCCAACCCAATTATTTTTTATTTTTTATTTTTCTTATCAATTTATCTTCTGTGTCCCTCCCGTCTTCTCTGTGTGTATACCTTTTGTATAGATGGCAGAGTTCTTTGTGGCTGTGCCCATAGCAACACCCACAGATGTGGACAGCCAATAAAGTCCCAGTGTTGTTTTCCTAAAGCAGAGTCTTGCTGGTTTTGAAGAGTTTTCTAGCAGTTTTTAGCACTGCAAGGTTGCTATGATACCTGACTGGCAGTAATAGATATTGAATCTGTTAATTACAATAACTACATACAAGGGCTCTCTTTTTTTTATTGGGTGTTTCTACTGTTGGTAGTTGTTATGTTTAAGATACAGGAGAAGAAGTGAACTTATCTAATCAAGAGGGAAAAAAAGGTTTCAAGGTAAAAATCATGCAATGTGAAGAAGAAATTTCCAGATATAAAAACATTTTAGCTGACTGTGGATTTCCCAGGATTGAACACATAATTTATTTACATCATTTCTAGTTTTGACTGAATTTGATTTTGAATTTTATTGTTGTTTACCTGAGATGTCATACGTTTCATCTGAGGTGTGTTGAGCAGGATTTGAAAAAGCTGTCATTTGTAACATGGAAAATGCCAGTATGATACGTACTTTCTGAAATGCCTTTTTCAATGAAGGCTGTTAAAATCTTCCTATTACTGACACACTCTGCATTTATTGAATTTGTGGCTGAGACAGCAACTGAAAATTCATAAAGCTGATAATATAATTGTGAACGAAGATCTTTAAGGCTGTTTCAAGGTCAGTGTTATTGTTTTTATAATTGCTGATAGGCAATCATGATTTCTGCCAGAGAAGGGTTTGTTCTGCTTTGGTTTTACCTTGTTTCAAAAAATGTTACCTCTTTTGTTAATTCTAAAGTAAGATTTTTACTGAATAAATGTTTATATCATTTCTTTAGTACTAAATTTAGTCTAGTTCCCCTCCCCCTACAATATTTCATCAATCCTGTAAGAGACATGTAGATCTAAGACTATAACTTTCTTATTGAATTAAATAGTCTGTTTACAGTAATTGATTAACTTGTCTGGGGGGGGCAATTCTAACATGGATAAATGTTAAACATATCAAGCATTTAAACTCCATATTTAGCTTAATGTAGGGAAAGTATTAGCATAATTTATTAAAGTTTATCTTTAACTTTGCCTCTATTCACATCAATAATTTTATAGAAGTTTTAGAACGTATGAATTCTGTAATCATGTCAGTACCATATTACCTACCTATAACCATTTAGGGACTTTTTCCCCTCCCTCATGTCTTCTTTTCTTTCCTTCTTTTCTCTTCTAAGTTGTAAATTGTTTTTCCTTTGTAAAAACCCATAACTTTTCTAAATTGATTAAGAACCTTCTTCTTGTAGGACCCAAAAGAAGGACCTATTCAACCTACCTAAAAAGGTTTATATCTGCCAGGGTACAAATTCACTCCAGTGGGTTTGGATATTCTATTGTTGAGCAGTTTGCTGGTTTTGACTAAAAGGAAATGGTAAATGTTTCCCCTTTAAAGAAACTTGGAGTTTTCTTGATAATCAAAACATTGTCTTGTATTAGGGATATCTTATGTTTATATCCTATATTTTATGACACACTGGATGATATTTTCAGGAGTAAATTGTGAAGTTTGTAGAAATTCAGATGTTGAGTTAACTTAAAGGGATAGTTGCTTATAACAGGAAAGAAAAGGAGGAGAATAAAATCTTTCTTCTTGAAAGCTGGTAATATCACTTATTGATGGAGAGTACCATCTGGACCCATTTAAAGGAATCCCAGTAGGAGTACTACTTCTGTACCAATGAGTTATGTTGAAACTGGCCCTACGAGAGCAGCAAACGTAAAAAAGTAACAGGAAGCAATTCTCAGAAAAGAAAGCATTTATTCTCATGGAATATTTCCCCTATGCTATTAAAAGCAAAATATATTAAGGCTTTAGCTTTATTCATTGGAACTAAGAGCATGAACTTATTAAAAAATATATCCAGCTAATATTCTTGTCCATTTTTCTGAATCGGGTTTTAATGGTTATGTCTTGTAGGCACCACCAGTTCTCTGCATCCCCAAGTGACATTTCACATATTTGTAATTTTCTTCACACTATATTATTTTGAAAACAGCTGTGTTAATCTTAAATTAAAATATCCTGCGTAAATTTTTGGTCTAGCTATGATTATTCCTGCCACATATAAAAATGGTTCTAAGAGGCCACTGTGAGCAGGATGGGCTTATGTACATATTTAACTCCATGCACAAACAAATAGTACTGAAAATTGTGGTCGCTTTTCTTTCTTTGCATACTGTCCAAGACTGGACGATTTTTATATTTATTTATTTATTTATTTATTTATTTATCATTATACAATGTAATTGATTTTCATGGCCCTTTGAAAGCTTAGAAAGTACAAAGTTCTGCTCACCTTCATTACTTTCTTTCCAGCTCCCACAAGAGGTCTCTTGTTATACAAAACTTGGCCTTCTCCATTTATTTTCTCTCTGGTAGCAAATGTTTTATTTCCCTTTTTTTTTTTTTGTTTCTCAGGCCAATCTCTGTTTTACAATAACCATAATATGACATCGATCATGTGATCATACGGTAGAATACGGAAAGGGTAACATGTATTCTGTTTCTTTCTATATGATTAACATGAGTCTTAAGTGAGAAAACTATTTGACAGTTAATATGGCTCCCCGAATCTAAGAGACTATCTGAATCTAGAACTTTCACAAAGGTTGTTCTCATATGATTGGCAAGTCAAAATTTTTAGTTACTGAGGACCTATCTTTTATTCAACCTAGTTAATTATTGTTAAAGTCAAATTTGTAGATGGTAACAAATTGTCTTTAAGATCTCTTAAGCATATTTTTCCTTTATGCCTTTAATGTTTACTTATGCTAATGATCAGCTTAAATGATCTTTAGAATATGCTTTTACCTTAGGCATGAAATTCCTGGTGTTATCAAAGATGGAATTAGTATAATAGTAGCAGAAAACTGCCAGTTTTGAATGTATTTTGTAAATATTTTATTTGACTTTTTTTTTTTTTGTCTTTTTTCGTGTCCGGCAACGGATCGCAACCCTCAGTGTCGC
>NW_007730172.1:166863-169257 GCF_000696425.1 Galeopterus variegatus
CTTGCGGTTACCTGGTATCTTCTTGATAAATCATTTGATATGGTTTCCTTTAATTCCTGTTTTCAGATATGCTAAATTTCACTGAGAGTAAACATGTAAAGTCATATTATAATTAAAAGTTTCCTCATTTGAGAATTAGAATATGTATAGTCAGTAGTTTATGAGTGATATTTGGGAAAAAATTCTAATTGATTTTTACTATTTACTGGTAACTTTTTGTTTGTTTCCAAACTCTGAACATGTTGATGCATAATCAAAACCTAGAAAATATCTTCTTTAATATTTCAGACTGTTTATAAAATTCAAATTGCTATTCAGTACTATTATGTAATTTTTGTTGTATCTCTTAAACTGGAAACTATATCTATTCTTTTTTCTAGCATGAACACCTTCTGAGTTTTAAACTTGATTTTGACACTTATCATGGGGGTGAGGAAAATGTCTTGTAAGGATTACACATATTCTTTAGACATAAGCATTTCTAGTCTGTTGAACTCACATTACACAAGCATGAACTGGATGAGAAGAAAAGAGCCTAGAAAATGGACATTAACTTATTATTAATCTGAGTTGTATTTATCCTTGGAATAAAAACCAAAATTATAAAACATACATGAAAAAGATATTGAAAAATGTAAGCTATAGGTTTGGGACCATAACTCAGATATTTAATCCCCAGCTCATTGGCCTCATTAAAGAAACTCATATTTCCACTAATTCTAGTCTTCTGCCAGCATGTTTTCCCTCTGATTCTTCACTTTCAAGTCTAAGCTTCAATGTAATTTCCCCATAATATAAGTGGCAACCCACTTCCCATTATTCTCTTTCTCAACATCCTTTTTATTTCATTGTGTATCTTCCCTACCCACCACTGCAGTGTAACCTCAAGGGGGGCAGTGGCCTACTCTGCCAGTTCACCAGGACATCCTCACACCTAGCTCATGTCTGGCACATAGCAGGTATCAGAAGAAGTATTTGCTGAATAAACTCAGGAACTGAAAACTACTAAAGTCTAGACATTAAGAAATAGATGGTAAGCAAGTGAAGGATTTTTCTGAATTGTAATGGAAAGCAATTAAAATGACTACCAGAAAAAAATATATATATGTATTTATTTTGCCAGTCAATTGTTTTAAGTCCAAATTGGGTTTACATGTGACTTGATCTTACAGAAGGAAGTAACCTAGCAAAAAATAGTCAATCATAGCAGAGAGGCTGTTAAGACACAACAGCCACCTCACTGACATTTAGATGCCAGTCTCAATCAACTCTAAAGTTTATAAGGCATATCAATATTTAAACCAGTCCAAATCAATTCGAAGTTTATAAGAAAAAGTGATGGTATTTAGGTTGTTCGGTACATTAGGGAGGAATGATTCACGATTGCATAATGGTGAGCTGATAAAAACTCAGAAAGAAAGATTTAAAAGCAGTGTGGTTAAAATGGCTTATTACACCAACGAGGTTTGTATTATTACCCCATTTTCTTGCCCTTAAATCTCAGACTCCTTTTTCTAGTAACAAAGTTATCTAAAATAAGCACTCAACAATAGCCTGAGGATTGTATTGTAGATCATGAGCCCTCCACTTCCCTGAAATAATTACTTTACTAAGCCCTCCCCTCAATACAAAACCCCTGAAGCCAGCAACAATCTCATCAACAGGTTTGTAATAACTTTTAGAAATATAAGTGTAATAAATATGAAGAGGCCTGATTTATGTTTCATTTCCCAGATGCAAAGACTGTGGTACAATTCTGCATCCCTCAAGTAGCAAATATTGCTTCCTGCCTTTGTAGATCATTTGATAATTGCTTAATTTCACCTCTCATCAGAGGGTGGGGAGGAGAGGGCTGATTATATTCCAATGTGTATGACATTAGATGCTTTTAAGTAAATCATTGTGGGAACATAAGGTGGCATATGGATTAGGAACCCCAGGAGACACCGAGTCTCGTAGGATTTGCTCTTCTTCCTCGTGCCTTAACACCACATTTAGATCCCAGTGAGGAGGCTCCTCAGTAATTTACTATAGGCCAGTACCCTCCATGTGGCTGGTACTGCTGACTGTACTCTCCGCAAGTCTCCTCCTTCCTAATCTCCTGTACAGGAGATGTTCTCTCCACCTAGTTAGATTCTACCCACGCTGTAGCATCTGCATGCACAATTTAACATGCACATGATGAACAACTTTTAAATTAACTATGGATTGCCTAATTATTTTACAGTTATTTATTTGTCTTCTTTTCCCAGTTAGGCCTTAATTTCCTTGTGTCTGTATGTTATGTAAGTTTCGTGCCATGGAACACAAAACAGAATACTTCATTCATTTAGCAAAATATTCGTTGAATACCTACTATGTGACAAATACTCTTCTTGATACTAGAAATTTCAA
>NW_007730172.1:169943-171738 GCF_000696425.1 Galeopterus variegatus
CAAAATATTCGTTGAATACCTACTATGTGACAAATACTCTTCTTGATACTAGAAATTTCAACAAGATCCTGACACTCATGGCACTTAGTTTCTAGTGAGAGGTGATAGATCATAATTTAAAACAATAACAACAACAACGAGTATCAGATAGTGATAATGGCTCCACAGGGAATTAATGTTGGGCTGTGTGATAGACAGTGCTTAGGGATTTGCTATAGGCTGAGTGGTTAGAAAAGATCAGAGAAGGAGGTTGCATTTGTACTATATTTGTGTGACAAAAAGGAGCCAGACATGTGATTCTCAGAAGAGACAACATTCAAGGCAAAGCAAACAACTACTGCAAAAGGCCTAAAGTAGGTAATGAAGTCGAAAAGGCCAATGTGACTTGAGAAGTATATGACAGAGAGAATTAGGAGTTGATATTGGAGAGTGAGGTAGGGGCAGACTATGTCGGGTGTAATAATCCAAAGTAAGGAGCTTGAGTTCTAAGGACTAAGGAGTTTTACTCAAAAGGAGTGATATGATCTAATTTATGTTTTGAAAAGATCACTTTTAGTTTGCTACATAGAAAACTGGATTAGAAGAGAGAAGTTAGCAGGAAGAAGAGGCTATTGCAGAGTTGAAGCAAGAGAAGGATGTTGTTAGCTGGTGTTGAGTTTTTTTAACATCAGTTTGGTAAAAGCCATGATATGTGCTCTAGTTGACCAACATTGCAAAGTACTACTACAAGTACCCCTGTAGATGGTGAGACCAACTTTCTACAGAGTGCAGGAAGTCACCTCAGGTCTTAATCTTGATGAATGAATAAGATTTTGCTATGGGAAACAGAGCAGGTCCAAACGTCCAAATATAAAGAGGGATAATGAGTAGGAAATTAATGAGAAGTTGATATGACCAGAGATAGAATATATGGTGAAGAGTAGTGGAAGATAACTATGACTTGTACTTTTGTAAGAAAATTAAAGGAAGTCTTTTAACCTCTTTTATTTTATTTCATGTTTTTTTCCACAAATTCAGTGGTGTTTTATTGGAGGCAATGTCAACATAACAGTGAAAAAGAGAGGGGCTGTTTTTACTAACCAGTAAACAAAGATATAATCATAGGCCATAGAGTTCCAGATAAATTATTCATTGTTCAAAACAAAAGAAAGTCTTTTGAAAGAACTACTTACACCTGGGGAGTGAGCCGTAGTCCCACAAAGAAAATGTCTTAAAATGAACTTTACACATTTTTAGTTTTGCCTTTTCAAAGTCCTCAAATGCTCCATTGCTGTTTTTTTGTTTCTGCTTTTGTTTTTGTTTCTGTTTTTCTCTGCCATAAGCTTACTCTCCCTTAGCAAATTTAGGGGAAATAAAACTGCTGTCCATTGTGCAGCTGCTAAAAAAATACACCATACTAAGTGGTGGAAGAAGCCAGTCACAAAAGGCCACGTATTTTATAATTCCATCTATTTGTTACATTTTTATATTTGTCCTACAGTTCATAAATATTCTGTTCTGTTTTTTTTTCAGTCTTTTTTTTTTTATCTTTGCTTTCCAGTTTTGAAAGTTTCTACTGAGATATCTTCAAGGAATTCTTTCGTGGGCTGTGTCTACTAATGAGCCCGTTAGAGTCTTCATTTTTCTTACAGTGTTTTTGATCTTTAGCAGTTCTCCTTGGTTCTTTCATAGGATTTCTGTCTTTCTGCTTCCATTGCTGTCTGTTATTGCATGCTGTCTACTTTATCCATTACAGTCCTTAGCATATTAATCACAGTTGTTTTAAATTCCCAGTATGATAATTTCAACATTCCTG
>NW_007730172.1:172555-173497 GCF_000696425.1 Galeopterus variegatus
GTCCTTAGCATATTAATCACAGTTGTTTTAAATTCCCAGTATGATAATTTCAACATTCCTGTCATATCTGATTCTGGTTCTGATGCTTTCTATGTCTCTTCAAACTGTGTTTTATGACTTTTAATATGCCTTATAATACTATTATTTACTTAATTTACTTTAATTTTTTATGTTAATATTTACTTGTACATATTTTTTGAGGTACAGTGTGTTGTTTCAATACATGCATATACTGCACAATGATTCATTTAGGGTAGATAGCATAGTTTTGTACGTGTTAGTCAACCACTTCTCCTCTACCCCCATGCCCTTCCCCTTCCAGCCCCTGGTAACCATTATTCTACTCTCTACTTCTATGATAACAATATTCTATGATAACCACTTTTTTTTTTTTAGATTCCAAATATGAGTGAGATCATGTGGTATTTGTCTTTCTGTGCCCCCCTTACTTCACTTAACATGATGTTTTCCAGTTCCATCCATGTTACTGAAAATGATAGGGTATCATTTTTTTTAATAGTTGAATAGTAATACATTGTGTATATATACCACAGTTTTTTATCCATTCATCTGCTGATGAGCATTTAGGTTGAATCTGTCTCTTGGCTATTGTGAATAGTGTTGCAATGTGCATAGGAGTGCAAGTGTCTCTTCGATATATTGATTTCATTTCCTTTGGGTATATCCCAGAATTGGGATAGCTGTGTTGTACAGTTACATCTATTTTTAGTTTCCTGGGGAATCTCAGTACTGTTTTCCACAATGGCTGATACCAGTTTACGATCCCACCAACAAAGTAGGAGAGTTCCTTTTTCTTCGGATCTTTGCCAGCATTTGTTATTTTCTGTCTTCTTCATAATAGCCATTCTAAGTGGAATGAGATAATATCTCATTGTGGTTTTAATTTGCATTTCCCTAATAATTAGTGATTTTGAGCATTTT
>NW_007730172.1:174979-176377 GCF_000696425.1 Galeopterus variegatus
CTTTAGTTGCCTGTGCATTTCTAGTCTTGTCCAAAAAAAGCATTGCCCACTCCCATTTTTTGTAGGGTTTTCCCTATTTTCTTCTAGTTTTTTCTAACATTTTCTTCTTTTGAAGTCAGGTATTGTCATTTTGCCTCCAATTTTGTTCTTTTTGTTTAGGATTGCTTTAGCTATAGGGGGCCTTTTGTGGTTCCATACAAATTTCTATTTCTGTGAAGAATATCCTTGGTATTGTGGTAGGGATTGCATTTAATGTGTAGATTGCATTAATTAGTATGAATATTTTGATGATGTTAATTCTTTCATCCCATGAACATGGGATATCTTTCCATTTATTCATATCCTCTTCAGTTTCTTTCACCAGTGTTTTATAGTTTTCATTGTCAAGATCTTTCATTTCCTTTGTTAAATTTGCTCCAGGTATTTAATATTTTTGTGAATGGGATTACTTTCTTGATTTCTTCTTCAGCTATTTTGTTATTGGCATACAAGACCACTATTGATTTTTGTGTGTTCATTTTGTATCCTGCCACTAGCTGAATTTATTTTAGTTCTAGTAATTTTTGCTGGTGTCTTTAGGGTATATGATCTTTTCAAATATTTCAAATATTTGCAAATAGAGATAGTTTAACTTCCCCTTTTCTGATTTGGATGCCTTTTATTGCTTTCTTTTACCTTATTACACTTGTGAGAATTTTCTTTTTTTTCCCTTTTTTTGTCTTTTTTCGTGACCGGAAACGGATCGCAACCCTCAGTGTCNCTCGGCGCACTGTAGCAGTGCGCCACCGGGCCGGCCCCCTTGTGAGAATTTTCAGTTCTATGTTGAATAAGAGTAGAGAAAGTGGGCATCCTTGTCTTGTTACAGATCTTAGAGAGAAAGTCTCCAATTTTTGTTCATTCAGTATGATATTAGCTATGGGTTTGTCATATATGGCCTTTATTGTTTTGCGGTGCATTCCTTCTATACCTAGTTTGTTGAGTGAAGTGATGTTGGATTTTATCAAATGCTTTTTCTGCATGGATTGAAGTGATCATGTGGGGTTTTTATTCTGCTTCATTCTGTTGATGTGATGTATCATGTTTATAGATGTACATATGTTGAACGGTCCTTGCATCCCTGGGATGAATGGTGAATGATCTTCTTAATGTGTTGCTGGATTGTATCTGCTGGTATTTTGTTGAACATTTTTGTATCATTGTCATTAGGGATATTGGCCTCCAGTTTTTTTTATTTTGTTGTGTCTTTTTCTGGTTTTTGTATGAGAGTAATGCTAGCTTCATAGAATGAGTTTGGAAGTATTCCATCCTCTTCAATTTTTTTGGAAGAGTTTCAGAAGAATTGGTATTAGTTTTTCTTTAAATGTTTGGCAGAATTTGTCAGTGAAGCCATCTGGTTGT
>NW_007730172.1:176605-178578 GCF_000696425.1 Galeopterus variegatus
TTTTTTTTATTTTGTTGTGTCTTTTTCTGGTTTTTGTATGAGAGTAATGCTAGCTTCATAGAATGAGTTTGGAAGTATTCCATCCTCTTCAATTTTTTTGGAAGAGTTTCAGAAGAATTGGTATTAGTTTTTCTTTAAATGTTTGGCAGAATTTGTCAGTGAAGCCATCTGGTTGTGTGGTTTCTTTGTTGAGAGACTTTTTTTTATTACTGCTTCAATTTCATTAGTCCTTATTAATTTGTTTAGGTTTTCTAATTTTTCAAGATTCAACCTTGGTAAATTGTATGTGTACAGGAATTTATCCATTTCTTCTAGGTTTTCCAATTTGTTAGCATGTAGTTGTTCATAGTAGTCTCTTATAATCCTTTATATTTCTGTGGTATCAGTTGTAATGTCCTCTTTTCATTTCTGATTTTATTTATTTAAGTGTTCTCTTTTTATTTCATTTGTCTAGCTAAAAGTTAATTGATTTTTTTCAACTTTCAGAAAAATCAACATTTTGTTTCATTGACTTTTTGTTTTTAATCTCAAATTCATTTATTTGTGCTCAATCTTTGTTTTTTCTCTCCTACTGATTTTGGGTTTGGTTTGTTCTTGTTTTTCTAGTTGCTTGAGATATAATGTTAGGTTGCTTATTTGATATCTTTCTTCTTTTTTGATGTAGGCATTTATTGCTATAAATTTCTCTCTTACAACTGTTTTTGCTGAATCTCATAGGTTATTGTAGATTATGTTTTCATTTTCATTAATCTCCAGGAATTTTTTAATTTCCTTTTTGATTTCTTCTTTGATCCATTTATTGTTTAGGAGCATGTTGTTTAATTTCCATGTATTTGTATGGCTTCTGGTGTTCTTTTTGTTGTTGATTTCTAGTTTAGTCTGTTCTGGTTGGACAAGATAGTTTCTCTTAAGTGCAACGACCTTATAAGAGATGACAATATTAAAAGATGTAACTTGAAACAACAAAATGCCAAAAAGTGGAGGGAATGGCATCAAAGCATAGAATTGGCTTTGTTTTTTCTTTTCTCTTAGATATCAAAGTTAAGTTGCCATTAGTTTAAAATAAACTCATAGCTATGACATGTTTTTGTAAGCCTCATGGTAACCGTAACACAAAAACTTACATAATTCAGAAGGGGAGAACAGACCTATGGTTACTAGAGGTAGAAAAGGGGAAGGGGGGAAGAAGGTTAAAGAGAAATATAGTAAGGGACCCAAAGAATAAATATGATTTGTAATAATAAACATACTAATACTGTTGATTTGATCATCACATGTTTTACACAAATACTGATAGTCAACTCTGTACCCTATAAATATGTAAAATCAATTATGTTTCAAATAAAAAATAAATTAAAAGTATAAAAAAATCTTATGAGACATACTGAAAACAAATAGAAAGAAATCAACATATACTGCTAGAGAAAACCACCTAACCACAAAGGAAGACAGTAAGATTGGGAAAAAAGGAAAAAGGGTCTACAAGACACCAGAAAACAAGTAACAAAATGGTGGTAACACGTCCTATAAAGCAATAATAACTCTAAATGTAAATGGATTAAATGCTCCAATTAAATGACACAGAATGGCTGCATGAATTATAAAACAAGAACCAACAATATGCTGCCCACAAGAAACTTACTTTGCCTATAAAGGCATACATCAACTGAAACTGAAGGGATGGAAAAAGATATTTCATGCAAATGGGAACCAAAAAAGAGCAGGAGAAGCTGTACTTATATCAAATAAAATAGACTTTAAGCCAAGGAAAGTAAAACAAAATAATAATAATAAGGAAGGCCATTATATACTTTTAAAGGGATCAATTCAACAAGAGTGTATAACAATTCTAAATATATATGCACCTAGGGCCGGCCCGATGGCGCACTGGATAGTGCGCCACTTGGGAAGTGCGGCGGTGCTCCCGCCCGAGGGTTTGGATCCCACATACGGACCGGTTCCCGCTCACTGGC
>NW_007730172.1:179177-193846 GCF_000696425.1 Galeopterus variegatus
TATACATCAACTGAAACTGAAGGGATGGAAAAAGATATTTCATGCAAATGGGAACCAAAAAAGAGCAGGAGAAGCTGTACTTATATCAAATAAAATAGACTTTAAGCCAAGGAAAGTAAAACAAAATAATAATAATAAGGAAGGCCATTATATACTTTTAAAGGGATCAATTCAACAAGAGTGTATAACAATTCTAAATATATATGCACCTAGGGCCGGCCCGATGGCGCACTGGATAGTGCGCCACTTGGGAAGTGTGGCAGCGCTCCCGCCCGAGGGTTTGGATCCCACATACGGACCGGTTCCCGCTCACTGGCTGAGCGAGGCGCGGGAGCAACACCGAGGGCTGCGATCCCGTTGCTGGTCCCCGGTCCGGTACGGGGGCAACACTGAGGGTTGCGATCCGTTGCCGGACATGGAAAAAGACAAAAGACAAAAAAATAATAAATAAATAAATAAATAAATAAATATATATGCACCTAATACTGGAGCATCCAGATATATGAAGCAATTACTTTTAGTCCTAATGGGAGAGATAGACTCCAACACAATAATAGTTGGGGACCTTATTTAATAATGCACTTTCATCAAAGGACCAAACATCCAGACAGAAAATTAACCAGGAAACATCAGAATTAATCTCTGCTATAGGCTAATTGGATCTAACAAAGGACTATAGAACATTTTGTCCAGCAGCTGCAGAATACGTGTTCTTCTATTTCATTTCATTGCAATAAGAACATGTAACATGAGATCTGTCCTCTTAAGAAATTTTAAGTGTACAAAACATGATTATTGACTCTAGGTACAAGGTTATACAGCACAACTCTAGAGCTTATTCATGTTGCTTGACTGAAACAGTATGCCCATTGATTAATAACTTCCCATTTTTCCCTTGCTCCAGTGTCTGGTAACCATCATTCTACTTTCTGGTTCTATGTATTTGACTATTTTAGGTATTCCATGTAAGTGGAATCATGCAGTATTTATCTTTCATGACTGACATTTCATTGAGCATAATGTCCTTAAAATTCACCATGTTGCATATTGCAGAATTTCATTCTTTTCTTAAGGGTGAATATTATTCCATCATACATATATATCACATTTTCTTTATCCATTCGTCTTCCAATGGACATTCAGGTTATTTCTACATATCGGTGACTGGAAATAGTCCTGCAATGAACATCTGAGTGCTAATACCTCTCTGAGATCTTGATTTCAATTTTTTTAGATAAATACACAGAAGTGAGATTGCTGGATCATATGGTAGTTGTATTTTTAATTTTTTGAGGAGGCTCTGTACTGTTTTTCATTGTAGCTGCTCCATTTTGCATTCCCAGCAACAGTGTGCTAGGATTTCAATTTCACTACATTCTCACCAACACTTGTCTTTTGTTTTGTTTTTGTTTTGTAGTAGCCATCATGACAGGTGTGAGGTGATATCTCATCGTGGTTTTGATTTGTATTCCCCTAATAATTAGTGATGCTGAGCATTTTTTCATATACTTGTTGACCACTTGTATATCTTTTTGGGGGAAATATCTATTCAAGTCCTTAGCTCATTTTTTAAATGGATTGTAAGGTTTTTTGCTATTGAGTTGTATGAGTTGGACTTGTGAGAGCAACTTATATTTGTGGTGAAAAATCTCATGAGTTACACAACAACAACCAATACAGCTTTAAGACAGAGTCCTCTGTTAAAATATAACTTAACCTGAATTAAGGAGATTTAGTACTTTAAATTGCATTCTTTCTATTTATATTGTGGTTTTGCCTACAAAAAAATTTGTATACATTTTAAATTCCTGATAATTTCGAATAAGCCAGGGTTGGGCAAACTCTCTGTAATGTGACAAACAGTAAATATTTTTGCCTTTGTGGGTCATACAGTCTCTGTTACAACTACTCAATTCTGCTTTTGTATTGGAAAAGCATCTATAGATGATACATAAATCAATGAGCATTTCTGTGTTCCAATAATATTTTATTCACAAAAAAAGAAGGAAGGTAGGATTTGGCCTGCAGTTGAGGGTTTTCTGACCCCTGCAATAGGCAGTGCTGTGATTAGATTGCATTATGATTGAGTGTAATAGGCCATGAAGAGAGGAGTGGAAGCTTTCCACGGGAAAAAATTATACGTTGTTACCTTCATTAACAGCTTTTCTTGTAATGCTCCCTCTTTGCTAAAAGTTATACCTGTTTTCACTCAGTTTAGGAGCCCTGGTTTGTGAAATTTACTTTGGCTTCTTGGAGGATTTTGTCTTATTTTCTCTGCTTCTTACTTCTTTAAGTTTGTCTACGTGCTTGATCTTGTCAATTAATTACCGTGATATGGTTGTTTGACAGAACCCATGTCCCGAGTCATTTCATAAACTTTAGTTTAAATTATATACTTTTTTTTAGGTTAACATACTCTCTAGGTACTGATTTCAATTTAATAGGTATGTTTTTAGGAGAATTGATTGAAACATCTGGTGGCCACACAGAGACATATACTGCAAATAAGCTTTGTGGCTGGTGATTTTTTACATTAATATACATAAGAATTATTCAAAAGAGAAGAAACACTTTTTTTTTTTTTTACTTTGTCCTTTGGTCTATTAGTGGCAAACCAATTCTGACTAAGTTGTTTTTCCCTCATACCTACACCTTTCCTGACCTCTTGGCCAGTTATAAGCTTACTAGTATGATGTTTGGAAAGCATCAGTATGATACCACTGACTTAGGTTTCATTGATGGGAAGCAAAGGTGTTTGGAGGACGTCACATTAGCTTATCTATAGCACATCTCTTTTAATTAGTTTTTGTCTCTAGAGGGTGAATATAGAGTAATTTAAGAACATGTAACTTGTTATCTTAATTGACAATTATATTCAGAGAAAGAGGTAAAAAGGAACTTTAGGAAACTTTTGCTGTTTATAAAGAATACATATCGAAAAAGTATCTTTCTTGCCA
Organism: Galeopterus variegatus; assembly: GCF_000696425.1. Classification (NCBI taxonomy): domain Eukaryota; kingdom Metazoa; phylum Chordata; class Mammalia; order Dermoptera; family Cynocephalidae; genus Galeopterus; species Galeopterus variegatus. The sequence goes on from NW_007730172.1 coordinate 182,135, forward strand.
CATATAATTTAGCTTTTTAATGAAATTGCTTTTGAATTTGATATTGAGTACCTTTTTCCTATTAGTGCCATTGAGTTATTTTTTTAGACTGCAGAGTAGACCAACATTGAATTATGAAGTGTCTATTTGAACAGTTGTGACCACCTGTCAGAAATGGGGGGTGCAAGGGAGTGGTTTCAGTGTTTTCTATCTTCTATTAGTTTCTAGAGGAAAAAGAGAGCACATAAGCATGACAGACTACATTTCATGTAGTAGAATGATCACTGGCAATTTGTATTCTAAGTTCAACTTGGCACTTCAGTAGTTGGGTTGATAAAATGAATGAATGTATGACTTTGAGTCAGTCGCCAAGCCTCTCTTGGCTATCCATCTGTCTATCTGTCTATCCATTCATTCATCTATTGATATCAAGTTGGGTAATGTTTGTATCAGGATAGGCTAGGTTATACTCTAGTGACAAACAATGCCACAAATCCCATGAACTAAATACAACCCAGTTTATTTTTTATTCACTCCATGCACCAAACTGGGGTCAGAAGGGGCCTCTGCTCTTTATAGTCACACAGAGACCAGAATGACAAAGCAAAAGCCATGTGCTGGGAAAGATAGAGAACAGGAAGCATTTGGTAAACATACTAAGGACTACACAGAGAATTTCTAAGACTCTTATCTGACAAAGCAAAAGCCATGTGCTGTGAAAGGCCGAGAACAGGAAGCATTTGGTAAACATACTAAGGACTACACAGAGAATTTCTAAGACTCTTATTACCTAAAACATTTTGTGAAATTTTGTGAGAAACCATGATTCCTTTTCAGATTTCTACATCAAGAAATTAACATTCTCCCTACATGTTATGATTATGAATGACTTAATTTTCTTTTGTTTCTCTTTATTTTTTAATACTATGTAAACAGTATTATTATTAATTATTAAAGGTAAAAATAATATAGCAAAAGATAATTTTTTAAAGCTAAGGAGCTCTTTCAAGTGTCCCTTGTTTAATCTTACTAATTTTTTAAATTTATGAATGTATTTAAATATCTTAATCTCTTCTATAATTCAGAGTTTGGTGTCTGAGTTAACATTTCATATTCTGTACTATTATGTTTTTACAATAATTCAACATGTCTTCCAATTTTCTAGACTGAGTCATATTATTTTTTAATCTGTGTACATTTCATTCCTGAGATCTGGCAAGATTTCTCCAACATTCTAATATTGTCCTCACCATAGCTTTGTACCAAGGCAGGGTAATCTTTTCTATATTGTATCTAGTACTGGTGATGCCCTACAATTTGGAGAGATTTTTTGGTTTCAGTAGAATGTTAAATAAGTTTATCAGCAAAGATGCTTAATGATTTTTAGATTTTTTTTTAATGAGTATTACTTTTTATAATTCCTATTTGGCTATACCTCACCTTTGTTTCTGAATTCTCTCAGAGTCTTTCCTTAAAGCTGATTTCTATTGCTTCAGTATTTCATTGTTTAGAAATGAGATTTTTTTGTACATTTGCTTTTCAGGATTATTTATAATACCTTGAACTTTTAAAGCTTGTACTTGGTTTCAGTTTTTGTTTCTGAATTCTCTCAGAGTCTTTCCTTAAAGCTGATTTCTATTGCTTCAGTATTTCATTGTTTAGAAATGAGATTTTTTTGTGCATTTGCTTTTCAGGATTATTTATAATACCTTGAACTTTTAAAGCTTGTACTTGGTTTCAGTCCATTTCCAGAAGCCTAGGACACATGTACGGTTGTGGTTCAGTTTGTGGGGGAGGATTCATTTGTCCCTAACTTTTTTCTGTGGTCTGTTAGCCAGTTCCCAATCCAAGATGCCCTTAGACATTCCTTCTGACCCCTTGGTAATTTTCTTTATCTTCTTCCTTCCCTTCCTCAATTCCTCTCTCTCTCCCTTACCTTGGTTTTCAAAAGTTTTTCAAAAGTGGTGAGTTTAGTTTACCTTTAAATTAATTATTTTTATCTGTTTGTGTTACAGGAATTTAGTTGATTGTTAAGAGGTTATTTTGGAAATACCATAACAAAATACTAGTTTCATGGATTTTATAAGCACAAGGAATAGATAGGAATAAAAAGTTTTGAACAATTTAATAATATTCTTATGATTGGGGCTTTGGTTATTTTTTGCTTATGGCAAATCAGAAGTTTTTGAGAATTGGAAGTAAATAAATTCAACCCAAAAGTTAAAAAGAAACAATTTTTTTAGTCGTTTTAAAAAATAGACTTATAGAGTTATAATTGTGATTCACAGAACAATAGTCATATTTCAAGAGTGATACAGAAACATTGATGTTTCTTAATAAGTAAACATTATTCCTTTAAGATAGGGTGATCATACGTTCAGGTTTGCTGGGAGATTCTTGCCTCATACTTATTGTATCAATGTAATTATTAATAGTGCACTATTTTACTCTAAAAAGTGGCTTAGTTTGAATAATACATTATACAAGTATGGTTACTTTATTTAAAGGAGACAATCCTTTAATTTAAGTGAAGAAAAATATGTGTATCTTCTACTTAAGGATAAGCTGACAATTTGAAAATATTCAAATAATTATGATGATATACTAACACAAATAAATTAATAAAATATAAAGAGGATGCTTTATCATTTTCCTTTTATGTTTACATATGCAAAAATACTAGAATCTTCTTCCAGCAGGGAAATGATATCATTTAAGAGAAAAATTATGCCTAAGGCAAATTAAAATCTTCATTTTTACTTCATCCAACATTTACCGTCTTAGTTTTTCTATGTGTGGCATAACTTCCTTGGTACATCATTAACAAAAAACAACATGCAAAAAGTATATTTCATAGTAAGTGACACCCTGCCTTTTAAAATGGGCTATTGTTATATTAATCAAAAATGTAACCAAGCAACACTTATACCTGCTTTACAAAATTCTGCTATTCCTCAGACTTAAAACACAAACCTACAATTTAAAAAGAAACAAGAAATTTTTGTCTATTAGCAAGAGTCAGATTATGCACTTTAAAACTGGAGATTTTCTGTGCAACACACTAATCATATTTTATACTCATAAACCAGTTTGAAGCCTGAAACACAATTTCTTTTATCTTTATATTCTAAGTTTTATGGTGTGGCAGAAAGTGTCCATCTGTTCAGCTGAGATTGCTTCAAATAGTGAATGGTCAGAAAGACTTAGATGGAAAAGGTCAAAGGAGCCTCTTGACCCTGTGATACTTGCCAAAGCAATTGGAGCATCGGACTGATATATAGTTAGATACAGTTCGCTAAAGCAGGCTCTGCTTTAATTGGTAATGATAGCAAGAATACACAGTAAAGTCATTGCTGAAAGAAAACAAAAAGATCCAATATAGTAATTTATTACCAGTCAGTGGGTTTCACGCACTAGGTTGTTGTACCCCTGCAGTGGTGAGAGAAAGCAAAAAGGTACTCTAACACTTAGCTGAAAATGGATGCCCTGCTGATACCAGGGATGCATGGTGGCCCCGTGATTGCCCGTGCCATTAGCTTGGTAATGTTGTCTCTATTGTAAACTCAGCTCCCCCATGTTCTTCTGTGCATCAGCTGCAGATTGAAGGCTTTCTCCTTTGTCTTCTATTTGTGCTGCCAATCATGCAACTCTCTCTCTGCTGGACCTGATGGAGGGAGACAGTTTTACTGCCAACAACTATCTCCAGCAACCTGGGGCTCAAAGAATCTAAAAGAGAATGGCTGGCACTTTCATTTACACCTTGTTTAATTTTCACATTATTGGAATATTTGTTCATTCCTATCAATTCACCCATGGTTTCCAGATTTTTTATATCCTTGTAAGATTCATGTTTCTGTAACTCTTATAGCCCTACCTGCTTATGGCTTCCTATGAAATTAAGTCATTTGTTAGGAATGTTAAAATGTGTTTAGTGCAGCATGAGCAAAACCCTTTGTAGATCTTCTTTATTTAATCAATTAAAAAAATCCTTTTAAAAATCGTTGTGGTTTCTGTCAATGAAGATGAAATTCTCATGGAGAAATATAAATGAGCTCTTTTGAATGTCTATATATTTTTTTCTAGAAAAATATCATACTATATAATACCAAGAAAAAATAGATTAAACCAGAGACTTTGCAAATTGCAAGCATGCAAGCACAGACATGATACATGATAAAATAAATCTTACTTCACAATTTCAGTTTTATAAGGGAGGTGCAGTTTGTGTTTTTGGTTTGTGTTTGTGTGTGCTTTAAAATAGCCCCACCCTTATAGAAGGAGTAAAAATTAGTAAGAATATGGATGCTCTTTCCTTCTGTAAATACTCGAGTGTACTTCAAGTTCCTCTTTATTTTATGACAGGTGGATACTGTTTTCCTCAAATGATAACAGAAATTTATTCCTGAAATAATTTTAATAGGAAACAATATTAACTTAGCCTTTACAATTAAACACAAAACTTGATTTTGATATTTTAACCGATGGTCCGGGTAGGGTATAAAAAGTTTTTTACTGAATACATTTTAATGAATAAAGTAGTCTTTCATGCATTTAGTTTGCATATATAAAATTAAATGATATGTTATTGTGATTCTCCACGGATATATCTTTTCAATTAGAGTTTAGACATTTTAGGTTAGATCATGAAAATTGGTAAATTGTTGAAAAGGATTTTATTTTCTCTCTTTCTGCACACACACACACACACACACACAGAGGCACACTTCAGCTTTCAACTTAAGCAAACAATATCTGGGATTATTCTTAGACCTATGTATGTGAGAAACTAAGAAAGCCCCAGACCAGATTCAGCCTCTTCACCAGCCGCCTTCATTGCGGCCAGGTTCTCAGCACTGTATTTAGTTACCTCAAAGACAGTTTGATAAGGAGCACATCCCAAGCCAGACCCATCTATTCTAGAATCTACAGTGTTTGGGGCTCCAAAACATCTAAGTACGTGAGCATTGTAGGCTAGACTGGTGCTTTATCATCTTTTCAAGAACAGATGGAAAAGAAAGAAAAACAAATCCCTCATAACCTGTTTGTGCACTGTGAGGGATTATTTGACTTGCTTAATAAAAGTCTCAATAAACATTTAGTTATTATATTAATCAATTAACTAATTTATTAATTAATTTGCTGCTGGGATGGAGACTAGGCACTCATTATGCCCCATGTCATAAATCTTCTTAAACTAAGGAATTCTTAAGTCAATATCCGTATCACCTCTGAGTTCCACTTTTTTAGATCAAATAATTCTAAAGTGGAAATTGTGTGAACGTGTTTTAGAATTGGATAAATGTTAATTTATTGTTACATTTATTAAGAATTCTTTCAGTTTTTCTAACGTGTGTTTTCTATTTTAGAATCTTCAGATGAGAAGGCAGCAGACAAAGGAGGAGCTTATTTATTAGGAGCATGTATCTTGTTAGGACAATAACTAGAGTCTTTGGGAAGAGGGTAAAGAAGAGGCAAACCAATATGGGACTCTCCATCAGCTAATGGAAATTTGTCTTTTAAGGGAGGTAACATAGTTCCCAGAATAAGTTGAATCCCAGTGGTAAATACCCTTCAGAGACAAGAAGGTAGACAGGTAAAGAGAATTTAAGTTGTACTTTCCATGAAAGTTTTATGTGCTTATGTGTATTAAGTCAGTTAAAGTAGATGTCATGTCTTGATGTATTTGAGAAGGAAAAATATAAAAGCGTTTTCTTTTCCTGGATATCATGGTGGTAATATATAGATCTATCTAAACAAGCGCGCACACACACACATATATATACAAGAAAGTAGTAGAGTTTGGCACTAGTTTGAGAACAGATAAATAGATAAATGGAAAATAAAAGAGAGTCCTGGAAAGAACAGGTATATAAACCATAACTTGCTCTTTGAAAGAGATGGCACTTAAAACCACAGAGGAATGTTAAAAAGTGGTTTTTGTATAATTGAGTATAATTTTTGTATAAAATATAAAATTGTATCTGTACTCTCTACCTTTCATAAAAATAAACTTCAGATGAATAAAAGTTTTAAATATAGAAAGATAGATTACTAGAAGAATATATGTGATAATATTTTTAATAATTGGGTAGCATAAGGCCTGAGTGGCAAAATTTCAAAAAGATGCATTAAAAAATTATTGTTTTTAGTAGTTAAAATTTAAAAAAAAATTGTATTGCAAAAACCCTAAAAACCTATAACACAATTTAGAAGCCCAATGACAGACTTGAAAAATCTTCTGTGATATATTCAATGGAAGATTAATATCTATATATATAAAGGGGTTCTTACAAATTGATAAGGAAAAGTTAATAGTAACATAGAAAATTGGGTAAAGATTAACATTCAAATCACAGAAAAATACAAATAGTTAAGTTTTTCTCACTAAAAACCGAGGAAATTTTCTCACTAAATTTCCTATTATCACATTAGTAAATATTAAGGAAGTGCTAAATTCTTTAATTGTGTGACAAAATAGTAACTTATATACACCCTCATTTGTTGAAGTGTGCTTTGAAACAGACTTGCTGGAGCACAGTCTAACAATTTAACCAACACTTTAAAGGTACATATCTTTTCAATCTGAAATTCCATTTCAAAGAATTTTTAAGAGAACCAAGTAAGTGTTTAATGATTTTAGGCACATGTATGTTTGGAGAAGGGATAGAAAACAGTGGTTTTCATTTGTAACCTATAGAGAAATGGCTTATGTAAGAACAACTTCTGTCCTTTTCCAAATTAATTCAACTTCTGCATCTGTAAGATTTTTGAGGAGACATAGTCCAAAGTGAGGGCAGTGGCATATAATCATGCCATCCCCCAAGGGTGGTGTGTCCTAGCTGAAGCTCTTGGTGGTCGGGCCCCCACTGATAAAGGCAATCTGTTATACAACAGGTTGACTTTTGACTGAACCCATAATTAGGTGCTGAAATGGGCTAGTGTTGTGACACATTTATTTTCCACTTAGGCGACAGTTTCTTAAGTGAATTTCTGTGGTCACACAGAGGTTAGAGATGGGCCTACGGAAATGTGCAGGACTAACTAATGCCCAAGGGCTTATCCCAAGTTACCATAAACAGAAGCATACTTAGTAACAATAATAACAAAAAATGTGCTGGCTTTTATTTGTTATTTGTTATTTTTTTAAATGACCTAGAATAACATCTTCAACCATTATTTTAGTATTGAATAATTACTAGGGGGAGATCATCATGAAATCAGTTTATTTGCCCTCTATGGTTATATGATTCAAGTGTATTGGCACTTTTAGGCTCAATTAAGTCTTCTTTAAAAGACCTCATGTTTTATGAACCCTTACTGGAACAAATCCCTGCTGGTATAACACACGGAGGTTGAGGCCTGCTAAGCTTTTTAGAGATTGGAGTAGGTGGAGAAAAATGATACTTATGCATATGATGATGACAAAAGGTAAAGGTTGGAGTTGTAATAAAAATATCATGGAAAGTTCTGGGAATGTAAGATTACAATTGGCAAGGGAGATTAGGAAATGTTCATGGAGGCAGGTCTCTTGAAGGAAATGAGCTTTCTTTAGGAGTAGAGTTTCTGTAGATAGGTGTTAGGGCACTCTCAGCATGAGAAGAGACACAGAGGCAGAGAAATCAGAAAAGACCATAAGGCCAAGATGAACTATTCGTAGCAGAAGAATCAGGCAGCAGTGCCAAGCACAGGGTGCAGGTAGGAGAGGAGTCCAGGAAAGAGTTTAGGTAGGATGAATTAACCTGCAGGCTGCATGCATCAGGGACTATGTCTGTCTTGCTCACATTGAGGCTTCCACAAACAGCCCATTACCCAACACGTAGTAGATATTTAGTAAACACTTGATGGATAGATGGATGAGCAAATGGTTAATAAATTGTAGAGTTTGGGACATGGTGTGACAGGCATTAAAGAAAGAGAGGACTTAAGAGAAGAGAAGGAAAGGATAATATCCAGATATAAGCGAAAATGTTGCTGCCATTACAAGAAACAGGGATGTCAGGAGTAGAGTGGACTTTCTTAGTGAGAAGCTTGGTGTTGCAGTAACCATGGCTTAATAAGCATGTCTTAGAGCGCAAATAATACCTTCTTGATATTTTAAAGTTAGCCAATGTTTCTGACTTCTCAGTTTGTTGCTCTGTGATTTAGTGAAAGGCCAGTATGTACTGAGAAAATAACGTGATTAGGAGGAAGTCGAGAGTCCTGATTACAAATCTAGAAGGATATTGTATTTGTTCAAGTACCAGTGACTGGATGTCACTTTTCCTGACTTCCAGGACCATGTTTCAACAGGCCTTTGGCGTGTTGACGTGGAGTACAAATCTGTCATTGTTCTCTCTTGCATCATTTTTCTATTCCAGGGTAGCCCTCTGTTTTATGATTAGAAGGAAATGAAAGCCCTGCTAGATTGAAAATTAGACCTGAGCACCTCTTACTTTGCTAAACATTTGGCAGCGATGGAGCTGCCTTTAGATGGCCCCCAGTGTGGTGCTGAACTTTTTCATCTCACTCCTAAGAAAAGACTCTGTCTAATGTTACAGCAAAGAGGTCGGACACACATATCTCGGACATTATTACTCGCTCTTGTTGAGGTGGTGATAGTGAAGTTGGGGTTTATGTTTGTTCATTCCTGTTTTACAGTTAAAGGGAAACAGGCTGCTTTCATTAGTCAGTCAGTGCTATCTCATGCATTCATTTTTCTGGTTGTGTAGAAGATATATTCGTTTGCATTCAATGAATTTTCTTGAACACTACTACTATTTGTAAAATATTGTTTTGGATAGTAGCAAAAAAAAAAAAAAAAAGAATCAAACAGATATGAATCCTGCCCTCAAATAACTAACACCAGAATATATAGTTCCTGGATTGGAGGGGCTTCACACCTTGGGGGAGATTAAACTTTCACACATGAAAAAGTTCTATGGCTGCCTATGGCTAAAAATGTGGCATAGAGAGTCACTCCTAGAGAGGTAAGAGAAGAGAGAGAGAATATGGGTCTGGAAAATGCAAGGATGGGAGGTAGGGTTTGGGACAGAACCTAAGAAGTGGGGGAGGATTGCTGCTGAGGTAACACACCCAGGCAAAAGCACACACATGGAAATGAGTCAGACATGCAGAGAATCCGCCAGAGAAATCTGACCAAATGAAGGAAGAGGGGTAGTGCAGTTAGGCAGGGAAGGGAGAAAATACTTATCTGAATGTCTGGGTATGCCAACCCAAAGAATTTAGGCTTAATTATAGAGGCATTAGAGAGCTTTTGAGAATCTGAAAGTAATATGCTCAAAGCAGTTTTAAAAAATTTTTTTAAACCCCAATCACTCTGGCAGTGCCGTGCAGGCTGGGTTTGAGGTAGGCACAAGTAAAGACATTCTGGGGAAAGCTACATTAAATGAAGAAGGTCCTCAGACTGAAATGGTGAAAATGCAAAAGGTGAGAAATGTTGTACAAAGGAAATGTTTTCACTAGCATAAGATCTCAGATCCTAATATTGAAACATTTTTATTTCACTTCAGTTATTAAATCATTTGTCCAGGATAAAACTAATAAAGATGCAGCAATAAAAATGATTTCAGTATTGATACATGCTACAATATGAATGGATCTCAAAAACATACTAAGTGAAAGAAGCCAAGTGAAAAAGATCACATATTGAATGATTCTATTTATGTGAAATGTCCAGAAAAGGAAAATCTATAGAGACATAAAGTAGATTAATGGTTGCCTGGGAGAGGGAGTAGGAATGGGGAGTGACACAAATGATCACATTTTGGCACAATGGAAATGTCTTAGAACTGGATTGTGGTGATGGTTGCACACTCTGCAAATTTACCAAAAATCATTAAATTGAATACTTACAACAGATGAATTTTATGGTCATGCAAATGACCATAGAGTTGTTAAGAAGAGTTTTCTATAGTAGTCCATTTTTGTTGCTTATAACAAAATGCCTGAAAATAGGTAATTTATAAAGAAACAATATTTATCACTTACAGTTTTGGAGGCTGGGAAGTCCAAAGTCTAGGGAGCACATCTGGTCTGCTTTGGTGGTGATGCAGGGTATCACATTGTGAGAAAGGCAGGAGCAAGGAGAGAGAGACTAACCTCCTTGTTCACTCTCTTTTTAAAGTCACCAGAACCACTCCCTTTATTCCAGGAATGGATCAATTCATTCACAAAGATACAGTCCTCACAATCCAATCACCTCTTCAAGGTCCCACCTTTCAATTATTATAGTAGAATTTTCCACTCTCTTAACTAGTACGTAAAACTTGGGGGCTGCAATTCAACCCACATCAGAAAAGGATTGTTAAAACATGGGCTTGGAGTTTGAATGACTTGGGTATGAATGTTGGTTCTACCAGGGTTACCTGTGTATTGTGGACAAGTGCACAAAATTATCTGTCTCAGTAGCCTCCTATATCAGAGAGAACCAACAAAACCTACTCTATTGGAGTTTTCTGAGGGTTAATGACTAAATTTGTCTTAAGCTTAGTCTTAAGCATAATAAGTTCTCGTGCAGTCGATTCTAAGTGTGTAATTATCTAATGAAGGAGATTAGACAATTGACTTATAATTACTTGATCTCAAAGCTTCATGTTCTATATAATTTGTAATGTTATTGGTAATGTTTGTTATGTACAAACTTTGTTACTGTATTTAACAAAGTTTTTACTGTATGTAAAAAAAATTTTTTTGTTTTTTAAGAAAATTTGTTACTGTATTTAACAAAGTTTTTACTGTATGTAAAAAAAATTTTTTTGTTTTTTAAGAAAATTTGTTACTGTTAATTGGGAGAATCTGTTCCTCCAGATTCAATTTAATTTTCTAAAAGTTACACTGTAGTTAGTTTGGATATTCATTTCAAAGATTTATTTAGGATCTTAATTTATTGTTTTATTTTATTTTTTTTAATTTTTTTTTTATTTTGTCAATATACTATGTGGTTGATTATTATGACCCATCAATTTAAAATACAGTAACAAATCTAATTGGGAGAATCTGTTCCTCCAGATTCAATTTAATTTTCTAAAAGTTACAATGTAGTTAGTTTGGATATTCATTTCAAAGATTTATTTAGGATCTTAATTTATTGTTTTATTTTTTTTTTAATTTTTTTTTTATTTTGTCAATATACTATGTGGTTGATTATTATGACCCATCACCAAAACCTCCCTCCCTCCCCCCTCTCCTCCCTCCCACCCAACAATGTCCTTTCCTTTTGCTGTTGTAACAACTTCAAAAAAATTGTAGTTGTTATAACTTCTTCTCCCCCCCCCCCTAGTTTGTGTGTGTGTGTGTGTGTGTGTGTGTGTGTGAATTTATTTATTTATTTTTAGCTCCCACCAATAAGTGAGAACATGTAGTATTTCTCTTTCTGTGCCTGACTCATTTCACTTAATATAATTCTCTCAAGGTCCATCCATGTTGTTGCAAATGGCAGTATTTCATTCGTTTTTATAGCTGAGTAGTATTCCATTGTGTAGATATACCACATTTTCCGTATCCACTCATCCGATGATGGACATTTGGGTTGATTCCAGCTCTTGGCTATTGTGAAGAGTGCTGCAATGAACATTGGGAAACAGGTATACCTTCAACTTGATGATTTCCATTCCTTTGGGTATATTCCCAGTAGTGGGATAGCTGGGTCATATGGTAGATTTATCTTCAGCTGTTTGAGGAACCTAAAAACCATTTTTTCTTAAATTGGTTTTCTTTTAATCTTCCACAATTTAG
>NW_007730172.1:194064-203583 GCF_000696425.1 Galeopterus variegatus
TTTAATTGGATTACTTGTTTTTTTTTTCTTGTAAAGTTGTTTGAGTTCCTTGTATATTCTGGATATTAATCCTTTGTCAGATGTATATTTTGCTGTGCAGAAGCTTTTTAGTTTGATATAATTTGTTTATTTTTTCTTTGGTTGCCCATGCTTTTGGGGTTGTATTCATGAAGTCTGTGTCCAGTCCTATTTGCTGAAGTGTTTCTCCTATGTTTTCTTTAATAAGTTTTATTGTTTCAGGGTGTATATTTAAATCCTTGATCCATTTTGAGGTGATTTTAGTATATGGTGAGAGGTGTGGATCTAGTTTCATTCTCCTGCATATGGATATCCAGTTAGGATCTTAATTTAAAAGTTTATTTTATTTTGACTTTACAACTACTTATATTGTAATTAATTGTGTTTTGGTATAGCAGATAAGATTATTATTGACATACTCAAGCATTTTCAACTCAGTTTCCAAGACACCATGTTGATCGTGAAATAGCCTGAACTGGGATGTTGGAATAGAAAAATTTCACCTTTATTGACAAAGATTTTTATTAAAAATTGAATGACACACCACTGCATTCAAGACTTTAATGAAAGTTTGAGACAGAATAAGTAATAGTAAAGTGTAATTTAAAGCCAGGCAGCATCAATGGATGCACTGAAGCAATAAAAGGAAAACAAACAAGCAGCCCCAACATGAGGGTGAATTGTACTCCCAAAGTTTCAAATTCGTTGTTTGGAGTTTTGATTACATTTTCCTTAAGAAACAATGAATAAAGGGTGCTTGGTTTCTAGCTCGGCTCACTAAGGTTCTTTTAAACCATGGTGTAAATGGCATGTATTATTAACAGCAGCATTTTAAGCTGTACCAAGTCAACCCTTATGGTGATTTTGTAAAAAAATATATTGCAAGTTCCCACCGAAGGAGAACAAAAATTCCCAAAGCCTTTGTATCTGTGTGGGTGCAGGGCTATCGATGGCTGGGTAAAAATGGCTCCAGGACACCACTAATTTAGATGTTTTCACAACTGAAAGGATCTACCTAGGTTTGTTCCATAAGCTGACTTTTTGTGAACTGAAAAATAGTCTTATAGACATAATCATGTTTCACAAGCTGTTGAATTCCCTATTTTTGTCTTCTTTCAGTTAAAATGGCATCAGAGCTAAACCAAGTAGAATGGTAGGGTGATAAACTTCTATCTCTTTAAATGACGCCTGCTTATTGATCTACTCTGGCCCATTTCTGAGTTTCTTCCTGTGGCTCGGGGAAGATGGTAGAAGTTAAAGAGGGCATTATACCTGAAAGTTTGTCACCCTCAGCAGTTTCCCAATGACACAGTCAGGGGAGGGGAAATCTGAGCTTCTATACCTGCAAAAGCAGAGCACCTTCCTGCACGTGGCTCATCACTGCAGTGCAGAAGAAGGTGGTGGGTGCTGGGACTCCCTGACGCTACCCTGGCAGGGATAGTGGACTGCAAATAGCACTGCTTTTGCTGCCTAGAGAAGGTGGAGGTTCAGAGACTCACTCAGCCCCACTGACACCAACTCAGTTGGGGAAATGGAGAGTCAGCTTACCTTCCCTCATAGTTCCTTGTTAGGACAAGAAGTTGAGCTCCTGCTTAGCCTCATTGACACCATGGTGGGAGGAAGGGCAGTTTTCTTTTAGTGTTGGCTGGAGTAGGGTAGATATTATCAAAAGGGTTTTCCATTCTGTAGGGTCTCCTTTCCAAGTCCTTTAGTAAGAGAGAACAGGCTTTTCTCAGGGCTCTTCAGGTCTGTGCCTACCACCAGTACAAGGTCTGCCTTCACCAGAGCTCCTTCTGCATGGGAGACAAGGAAAAGCCCAGGGAATTCATCCCAGTGACGTTCCTCAAGTACTGGGACCCCTAGCCTGGCCACTTTCTTTCTACCTTTTGGAGTCTTACTATGTTTGTTGTTTATGGCCAGGGTATTTTAGTTGTAAGAGGGAGGACCTGAGAGGATTTGGTTACTCTACCTTGGCCAGAACTCGAAGTCTCAGCACTCAGTTTTAAATATTTTACAATTTCTATTGTGATGTACTTTTAAACCATGAGTTACTCAGTGATGGATATTGGACGTGACCGGCACCATTGTGCACACAATAAGCACAAAATAGCCACCGGTCTTGTCTTCCACTCCAGCACCAAACCCCTCCCCCATTCCCTTTACGAGAAACCTCCTGACTTAAACAGAAACCCTTTTACTTCTGCAAGGGTGCGGTTCTCCACCCTGGTTACATAGCTTCCACATTAGCATAATGCCCCTCCTTGATGGTATCACTATATAAGCTTTCCTACCCCCACACCTGGTGCTGTCCTCCATTTTGAGGGCAACCCTGGGCTGCCCCCTACTTTGGGCACAGCCCAGCAGATTCTTTTCCTTTAATAAAGCTTGATTGGTACCTGGCATCTCGGCTCGCTTTCTTTCACTCAGGAGGGCACTTTATTATTTTTAAAATTTAACTTTTTATTGCTGATTTCCAAATTAATTTCAGTGTGAGTAGAGAATGAGGACTTTAGAAGATATTAGTTCTTTTAAATTTATTGAGAATTCTTCTGTTCCTTTTTTAAAAACATGTTCATGTATGCAAAAAAGAATGTATATTTATTATATCACTGATTCTGATGTTTATATTGTGTTTGTGTATGTGCATACACATGGGTGTATCAGCTTGAAAACAATGTATGTTTTCTATTTCATAAGTGCAGACATGTATATGTGCTTTAGTATTTTCACACATACTGTTTTATCAAAGTTGTTAATTCTGTTTTGTCTTAGGTGATTAGACATATATCCAATCCACAATATGTCATCTTTTACTTATTTTTGAATTTCACAAAAAATAATAAAGAGTTATGTTAAGGAAAGTATTAGAAGGATAATTAAGTTTTCCACAGGCCTTACTTAAACACTCTGTATGAAAACGCTTTTCATTTGAAGCATCCTTGTTAATTTTCCCAAGTTATTTGGTCTCCTCTGCTACATCCATGTTTGTCAACAGTGCTGAGTATGACTCAGAGAGATCTGCCTTCACTGTCATGGATTTAATTTAATCCTGCATCTTTAACAGTATTTGCTATCTACTTTCCAATTGAATTGCATCATCTGATAACTAGTCAGAGTTTGACCAATAGATGGGGATGCGCCTTTGTTTTATAAGAGGAGGAGTGTTTGGTTACTAATTTTATAAGTGATCACTTCACTAATGAATATTTTCATGACTTTTTCATCCTTATACAGCTCAGTGAATATGGTGTCTCATAAAATGGAAGCTTAGCTTATGAGGACCTTTGTATATCTTAGAAATAATAACTAGGAAACGTTATTTCGTGTTTTGAGGAATTTAAGTGAATAACATCATCTATACAATGGTTGGAAAAAACACAGACTTGGGAATCCTGGCTTTGGCTATTTGCCACATGAGTAGCTTTGAACAAGTCATTCACTCCTCTGTCACTTTCCTTTAGTTTAAGGAGAAGGAGTCACATTAGACAATTTATAAATTCTTCATTAACAAAACTAAGCAAATATCTAAGATGTTATAGGAGCAACTGTCTATATGTTTTTCTCACTTAATATTTAAATATTTGTATTAATTATTATTACACAAATTCTCAAAAGTGAGAAGATGAAAGTAGTTTTAAGCATCAGTTTTACCCAATGCACTTTGTGCTTGTGGTAAATTGGGCGGGTCAAATCCTTTTATATCAAAGTCAACAGGGGATCCAATATGTTTTGAGAGAGAAGTTTTATCAGAACATGTCGTTAGAAAGTGCATTTCCACTTTGTGCTTGTGGTAAATTGGGCGGGTCAAATCCTTTTATATCAAAGTCAACGGGGGATCCAATATGTTTTGAGAGAGAAGTTTTATCAGAACATGTCGTTAGAAAGTGCATTTCCTTCTTCAAAGGCAGATATATAGCTGGTCTTGTTTAACCATTGTCTTTCTGAATCAGGTAGAAAAGGAAGAGACATAAGCTGAACAAAGTAAGATGAGGAAAAAGAAAATAAATCGAGACTTTTTGCTTTCGATAAAGGTGTTAGATTTGTACCTTCCGACTGATTTTGTATTTCCTTCAAATTTGGGGCAAAGTAAGATGAGGAAAAAGAAAATAAATCAAGACTTTTTGTTTTCGATAAAGGTGTTAGATTTGTACCTTCCGACTGATTTTGTATTTCCTTCAAATTTGGGGGTCATTTTGCTTTTCTATTTTATACGTATATTGGGTTGTTTGGAGTTTGAATTTTGTATTGTTGGTTTTCGTTTTACTTGTCATTTATTCTGGGCTCTTGTGGGTAATAGAGGAAAAATTTTTGCCTGCTGGCCATCTGTGATTCTACTTGCAGACTTTCTGACTCAGTAGCTTTTCCCAAAGTCTGTGTATTTCAGACAAAGAACTCAGCCCTGTGTGCCTCTTCCTGCTCCCCACCTGCTGTTTGCAGCATTCACATGCAGATGTATCAGCATATTTTACTCCCAGTCTCCCCAAAGTTCAGAGATTGGAACGGTTGTCCTTCAATGCTACCCTCTTACTGTCCCCTTTGTAAACAACATCTCCTTGCTTGCCTCAACCTAAAACTTCAGAGAATAGGACTAAAAGTGATGTTATGTTGGGGAAAATACCAGCATCCTCTCTATGTGTGAAAAGCTTGGAAGGCACATGTCGGGAAATTATCTGTTAGACAATAAAAAAAGTCTTCTGTAAACATGCGAACCAATAACTTAAAATTTATATTTAGTCTTCACATTTCTGCAGTGGCATAGATTGAATGAAATACTTTTTGTATTTATTACTTGTTCAGAGTTTTTGATTGTAGTCAGGTTAATGAGTGTTTTCAACACACTTTTGTTAGAATGATGTTTGAAATATATTTTATCATTCTAAAATTAATTATAATTCTACTTTACACATCATCGTCCAGTCATGATTTAGCACACAACTTTTAATAGCATTTCTGCCTGAGAAATATATTATATATAGATAATACATAAATAAGGTTAAGATTTACTACAGCCTTTGCTAACCGATACTATTATGTGTACCCAATCTATAACATGTAAAAACTCTGGAATAACTGTTATAGGCATTTATTGTCATTTTTCTATGTTCCTTACGTACAAAATAATGGTAATTATGTTTTCAAGGCCCTTTGGGAACAAGACTTTATAAATATACGTCCTAAAATTTCAACCAGTGATGAGGACAGGCTAGAATTACATTTAATTATTTTAGTGCCTTAAAATATAGCTATGGTTTAAATGTATAATGTAATGGACTTGTTCTCAAATGGATACCAACTTGAATATGGTGTCTCATAAAATGGAAGCTTAGCTTATGAGGACCTTTGTATATCTTAGAAATAATAACTAGGAAACGTTATTTCGTGTTTTGAGGAATTTAAGTGAATAACATCATCTATACAATGGTTGGAAAAAACACAGACTTGGGAATCCTGGCTTTGGCTATTTGCCACATGAGTAGCTTTGAACAAGTCATTCACTCCTCTGTCACTTTCCTTTAGTTTAAGGAGAAGGAGTCACATTAGACAATTTATAAATTCTTCATTAACAAAACTAAGCAAATATCTAAGATGTTATAGGAGCAACTGTCTATATGTTTTTCTCACTTAATATTTAAATATTTGTATTAATTATTATTACACAAATTCTCAAAAGTGAGAAGATGAAAGTAGTTTTAAGCATCAGTTTTACCCAATGTACTTTGTGCTTGTGGTAAATTGGGCGGGTCAAATCCTTTTATATCAAAGTCAACAGGGGATCCAATATGTTTTGAGAGAGAAGTTTTATCAGAACATGTCGTTAGAAAGTGCATTTCCTTCTTCAAAGGCAGATATATAGCTGGTCTTGTTTAACCATTGTCTTTCTGAATCAGGTAGAAAAGGAAGAGACATAAGCTGAAGAAAGTAAGATGAGGAAAAAGAAAATAAATCGAGACTTTTTGCTTTCGATAAAGGTGTTAGATTTGTACCTTCCGACTGATTTTGTATTTCCTTCAAATTTGGGGGTCATTTTGCTTTTCTATTTTATACGTATATTGGGTTGTTTGGAGTTTGAATTTTGTATTGTTGGTTTTCGTTTTACTTGTCATTTATTCTGGGCTCTTGTGGGTAATAGAGGAAAAATTTTTGCCTGCTGGCCATCTGTGATTCTACTTGCAGACTTTCTGACTCAGTAGCTTTTCCCAAAGTCTGTGTATTTCAGACAAAGAACTCAGCCCTGTGTGCCTCTTCCTGCTCCCCACCTGCTGTTTGCAGCATTCACATGCAGATGTATCAGCATATTTTACTCCCAGTCTCCCCAAAGTTCAGAGATTGGAACGGTTGTCCTTCAATGCTACCCTCTTACTGTCCCCTTTGTAAACAACATCTCCTTGCTTGCCTCAACCTAAAACTTCAGAGAATAGGACTAAAAGTGATGTTATGTTGGGGAAAATACCAGCATCCTCTCTATGTGTGAAAAGCTTGGAAGGCACATGTCGGGAAATTATCTGTTAGACAATAAAAAAAGTCTTCTGTAAACATGCGAACCAATAACTTAAAATTTATATTTAGTCTTCACATTTCTGCAGTGGCATAGATTGAATGAAATACTTTTTGTATTTATTACTTGTTCAGAGTTTTTGATTGTAGTCAGGTTAATGAGTGTTTTCAACACACTTTTGTTAGAATGATGTTTGAAATATATTTTATCATTCTAAAATTAATTATAATTCTACTTTACACATCATCGTCCAGTCATGATTTAGCACACAACTTTTAATAGCATTTCTGCCTGAGAAATATATTATATATAGATAATACATAAATAAGGTTAAGATTTACTACAGCCTTTGCTAACCGATACTATTATGTGTACCCAATCTATAACATGTAAAAACTCTGGAATAACTGT
Source organism: Galeopterus variegatus (assembly GCF_000696425.1). NCBI lineage: Eukaryota > Metazoa > Chordata > Mammalia > Dermoptera > Cynocephalidae > Galeopterus > Galeopterus variegatus. Next base: position 200,990 of record NW_007730172.1, read on the forward strand.
TATAGGCATTTATTGTCATTTTTCTATGTTCCTTACGTACAAAATAATGGTAATTATGTTTTCAAGGCCCTTTGGGAACAAGACTTTATAAATATACGTCCTAAAATTTCAACCAGTGATGAGGACAGGCTAGAATTACATTTAATTATTTTAGTGCCTTAAAATATAGCTATGGTTTAAATGTATAATGTAATGGACTTGTTCTCAAATGGATACCAACTTGAATATGGTGTCTCATAAAATGGAAGCTTAGCTTATGAGGACCTTTGTATATCTTAGAAATAATAACTAGGAAACGTTATTTCGTGTTTTGAGGAATTTAAGTGAATAACATCATCTATACAATGGTTGGAAAAAACACAGACTTGGGAATCCTGGCTTTGGCTATTTGCCACATGAGTAGCTTTGAACAAGTCATTCACTCCTCTGTCACTTTCCTTTAGTTTAAGGAGAAGGAGTCACATTAGACAATTTATAAATTCTTCATTAACAAAACTAAGCAAATATCTAAGATGTTATAGGAGCAACTGTCTATATGTTTTTCTCACTTAATATTTAAATATTTGTATTAATTATTATTACACAAATTCTCAAAAGTGAGAAGATGAAAGTAGTTTTAAGCATCAGTTTTACCCAATGTACTTTGTGCTTGTGGTAAATTGGGCGGGTCAAATCCTTTTATATCAAAGTCAACAGGGGATCCAATATGTTTTGAGAGAGAAGTTTTATCAGAACATGTCGTTAGAAAGTGCATTTCCTTCTTCAAAGGCAGATATATAGCTGGTCTTGTTTAACCATTGTCTTTCTGAATCAGGTAGAAAAGGAAGAGACATAAGCTGAAGAAAGTAAGATGAGGAAAAAGAAAATAAATCGAGACTTTTTGCTTTCGATAAAGGTGTTAGATTTGTACCTTCCGACTGATTTTGTATTTCCTTCAAATTTGGGGGTCATTTTGCTTTTCTATTTTATACGTATATTGGGTTGTTTGGAGTTTGAATTTTGTATTGTTGGTTTTCGTTTTACTTGTCATTTATTCTGGGCTCTTGTGGGTAATAGAGGAAAAATTTTTGCCTGCTGGCCATCTGTGATTCTACTTGCAGACTTTCTGACTCAGTAGCTTTTCCCAAAGTCTGTGTATTTCAGACAAAGAACTCAGCCCTGTGTGCCTCTTCCTGCTCCCCACCTGCTGTTTGCAGCATTCACATGCAGATGTATCAGCATATTTTACTCCCAGTCTCCCCAAAGTTCAGAGATTGGAACGGTTGTCCTTCAATGCTACCCTCTTACTGTCCCCTTTGTAAACAACATCTCCTTGCTTGCCTCAACCTAAAACTTCAGAGAATAGGACTAAAAGTGATGTTATGTTGGGGAAAATACCAGCATCCTCTCTATGTGTGAAAAGCTTGGAAGGCACATGTCGGGAAATTATCTGTTAGACAATAAAAAAAGTCTTCTGTAAACATGCGAACCAATAACTTAAAATTTATTTGCCTCGAGACTTGTGCCTCTTTGGGGAGTCTCCTCTCTGGTCAGTCTGGACTCTGCTGGGTTGCTGATCCTGCTGTGGTGGCCCCACAGGTTGTGTGTTTTCTGCCGAGTCTGCACACTAGGTGGGGCTGTTGGATCTTACCGGGAGGCCCGCAGGGTGTGTTTTTTTTTTTTTTTCCTGCTGAGTCTCCGCCTCGGTAACCGGACACCTCCCCTCTCTGAGCTGGGGTGTGTCTACTGCAACCCTATCTGTCAGCCATGTCCTCAAGCACCCGCTCTGCTCGGCCCCGCCCAGGAATACTTTCAGGTTTCTCCTGGACACAGTCTACCCGTCGCTCTGGGTGGCTTTGCAGCACTGAGTGGGGGTTTCTCAGCATGAGCTCCTCGGAGAAGGAGCCTGGAGCCCACAGCACACAGTTCCTCTTTGAATCCGCCCGGTGTGGATTGACTCCCGCACCCACCTGAATTCAGCTCTCTGGCCGGCTCAAGTAAGCCCGGGAGCTTTCCAACCCCACTTTTCCTAACCAAAAATCGGCTAGGCGTTTTTCCGAACTGGTGGCCGCAGAGGTGGTATCTGCCTCCTGGCAACAGGAGGTTTACTGGGGGTGGAGCCCCGGGTGTGGTGGAGTAACAATTGGCCCGGCCCGCTTTTCCCTGTCTCCCGACACTGACCAGGGGCTCCCCACATCACCAGCCCCACCATAGAACCATGGAGGGAGTGGAATGGGAGGCCAGCCTGCAGGCCCTGAAAGGCCCCGCGCCGGGTCAAGCAAGTGGCAGGGCTCAGTGAGGAGCTGAGCCAGGTGAGGGATTCAGACCAGGCCAAACCAGCTGGCTCCACCCCTACCCGAGAAAATGGAGGCAGCCCTGGGGTCGATGGCTGGTCTGGTGTGGCAGGCAGAAGCCAGATGGGGTCTGCCTCATAAGCCCACTCACAGAGCTGGACAGTCCGGGCGGCTCTCTCTCCGTTTCCGCATTGGCGTGGACCCCGTCTTTGGTCTCTGGTCTCTGTCACCTGGGGCTGCTTACTCAGTCGGCAGCACGACTTGGGCGCTCTCAGGAATCTTCTTTTGTGTCGGCCCTAAACTTCACGTCTGTAGTTGCTT
>NW_007730172.1:204062-204291 GCF_000696425.1 Galeopterus variegatus
CCCCTGTCTCCCGACGCTGGCCAGGGGCTCCCCACACCACCAGCCCCACCGTAGAACTGTGGAGGGAGTGGGATGGGAGGCCAGCCTGCAGGCCCTGAAAGGCCCCGCACCAGGTCAAGCAAGTGGCAGGGCTCCATGAGGAGCCGAGCCAGGTGAGGGATTCAGACCAGGCCGAACCAGCTGGCTCCGCCCCTACCCGAGAAAATGGAGGCAGCCCTGGGGTCAGTGG
>NW_007730173.1:0-69586 GCF_000696425.1 Galeopterus variegatus
TGTACTTTCTTGATTTTTCATATTTCTGGTATCTTTTCTTTGATGTTTATTCATTTTGGCAGGGCGTTTCACAGTCCACAGATTTGACACTTTTGACTGACTAAGATGTTGCTGTGGTTGCCAATTTAGTGTGGCTACCTCAGTGACTCCCTGTTCTGTGCACTCTGGCCCAGGCTGCTGGGATGCGCCGAGGCACTGCAGAGCGTGTGGTCTCTGCAGAGCTTGCCCTTCCCCTGCAGGATGTCTCCCTGCTCTGTGCGCGCTAGGCCGAGCTTGGGATGGAGCTGGGTGGTGGTGGTGAAGCCTACCTGCTGCTGGATCGCGTGGTGGCGGGCCCCCCCACAGGGTGTGTGGACTCTACTGAGCTTCTATCTCCCTTACTGGATGACTCTGTGCTCTGTATACATTGGGCCGGGCTGCTGGATTGCGCGGGAGCAGTGTGGACCCTGTGGAGTTCCCGCCTCCCCTGCCAGAGGTCTCCCTGCTCTGTGTGCACTGGGCTGCGCTGGGCTGGGAATGAAGCCGGGTGGCGGCGGTGAAGCCTACCTGTTGGATCACGCAGTGGCGGCCCTGCAGGGCGTGTGGTCTCCGCAGAGCTTCTGCCTCTCCCGCTGGACGTCTCCCTGTCTCAGCCGTGGGTTGATTCGCTTCCAGCTCCAGGGACGGGCGGGTGGGGGCGGGGGGTCAGAAGCCGCCGTGATGGAGCTGGGTGGTGGTGGTGAAGCCTACCTGCTGCTGGATCGCGTGGTGGCGGGCCCCCCCACAGGGTGTGTGGACTCTACTGAGCTTCTATCTCCCTTACTGGATAACTCTGTGCTCTGTATACATTGGGCCGGGCTGCTGGATTGCGCGGGAGCAGTGTGGACCCTGTGGAGTTCCCGCCTCCCCTGCCAGAGGTCTCCCTGCTCTGTGTGCACTGGGCTGCGCTGGGCTGGGAATGAAGCCGGGTGGCGGCGGTGAAGCCTACCTGTTGGATCACGCAGTGGCGGCCCTGCAGGGCGTGTGGTCTCCGCAGAGCTTCTGCCTCTCCCGCTGGACGTCTCCCTGTCTCGGCCGCGGGTTGATTCGCTTCCAGCTCCAGGGACGGGTGGGTGGGGGCGGGGGGGTCAGAAGCCCCGGTCACCCCTGCAGCCCAGGGTGACACACGCTGGCTCAGGCCTCCATGTTTCCACGTCTGCGGCTGCGGCTGCAACGCGGGTCACGGTGCACAGGTGGGTCTCGCGCGGGTTGGGGGAAGATTCCGGGTTCTCAGCAGGGTAAAGACACTCTTTCGAAGTCGTTCCTTTGCGCCGATTCTGCTACAGCTGCATCTGGCGTGGGCCTCAGGCTGCTTCTACTCGTGGTGGAAAAGTGGCAGGCAGCTCTCCTCTTCCGCCATCTTGACCTCCTAGTCGTGCAGAGTTTCTTTTGGAAGTAATGAAAATGTTATAACATTGATTGTGGTAATGGGTGCAAAACTCTAAATATACTCACGCCATTAAATTATATACTTTCAATGGGTGAATTGTATGGTATTTGTATTATATCTCAATTTTTTAAAAAGAGTTCAACTTTTGTCTCTTCTATCAGTTGTTCTGGGGAAGTTAGCTGCTGTGTCTTGAGGACACTCAGGCAACCTACCTGTGGAAAGGCTTACATGGTAAGGAACTGAGGTTTCCAGTCAACAGCTAGTGAGGAACTAAAGCCTGCCAATAATCTTTGCTAATCTGACAGATGGAAAGTAGTATCTTGTTGAAGTTTTAATTTGATGTTTCCAATTATAAATGATATTAGACATATTTTAACACGTTTAAAGGCATTTTTAGGTGGAGGGCAAGAAATAAAAACAGAAACTCCATATTAAATAACATTAGGAAACATCCTTAACCCCAAGGCATAGTATATGAAGGCTTGGAATGGATGGAGAAGTGATAAATGACTTAATAAAACAGAGGAAGGTCAAACCCCATGTACTGCAGAGGAGGAGAACCAGTAATAAGCACACTAATTTGTCCTATGGAACTCCAGAAAGCCATAGGAATCAGAGAGGGTGAAATAAAGTGCAAGGACAGAAAGGGCTGAAAGGAAGTGGGTTATTTAAAAGTCTGTATAGAACTCAGATCCTCACCCCTCCTCCTACCCGGAACAGTCAGATCCCTTCCTCTCCTTTACCATGCAGGAGACAGAAGATGTCTTCTCTGAAGACATTGAACTAGAAAGGATCTGGACTTGGGCATATTAGGCTTTAAGGAATGGGTATGAAGGCAAGAATATGATATGAAATCATATATGTCTGCATTCTAAACAGAATGTTCTGCTCTTTTGCCTACCTAGCTTCAGAGATCTGGCAGCCAGACTGTTGCTATCTCTAGGCAAGAAATAAAATGATCTTTTCTCTGGAGAAACTGTGCTGATACAGAGAAAATATTTACATATACTGACATTTAAGGGTCTCTTATTTTTAAAAAACTCAGCTTCATAGTTTAATAGAATTAATAACATATCCAGAAGGTAACCACCTTTCACCATGTTCACTACTAACATTCTGGTGCTAGCCACCATCATTCCTTACTTGGACTGTTGCAGCATTTTCCTACCTGGTCACCTGCTTCTACCTTTATCCCTGGAGTCAATTCTCAACTTAACTGACAGCAGCGTCTTTTTATAATGGAGGTCAGATCATGTCACTCTTTTATTCAAAACCTTCTAGTGATTGCAGGTCTCAATCAGAGTAAAAGGCAGTGTCCTTATGGTGGCCTGTAAGGTCACTTAAGGCCTTAAATGATCTGTCTCCTGTGCCCTCCAACTCTCTGATCTTGTGTTCTTTAGTCTCCATTTTGCTTACTCTACCCCAGCCATATTGGCTATCTCGAAAATTCTAAGCACTCTATTTCTGGGCCTTTCCATTTGCTGTTCTCTCTACCTGAAACCCTCTTTCCCCATATATTTCCTTGGCTAGCACCCTAACCTCCTTTAGATTTTGCTCAAATGTAATCTTAACAGAGAGTCCTTTCCTGGTCACATATATTAAATAGCATCCTTCCCATCATACTCCCTCTCTTAGCCTTTTTTATTTTCTTCATAGCACTTATCACTACCAGATATTATACATTTATTTGCTTAATTATTTATTGTATATCTCCCTTGACTAAAATGTAAGTTCTTGAGGGTGTAGATTTTTCCATTTTTATTCACTGCCATATCTCCAACACCTATTAGAGCACCCGGCACATAGTAGGTGCTTAAATAAATATCTGTTGGCTTAGTGAATCAATAAATCACTCAAAAGGGATGATAGTATACTTCTCTTTTGATTGTTAATATGGCTCATTATCACAATAAATTACTAATGTTGAAATATCCTTGCATTCCTGATATAATGCTGTTTGGTTTGATGTTTAATTCTTCTAAAATGTTGGTGAATTTTATTTGCTAGTATTTTAGTTACTATTTTGTATCACTATTCTTGAGTAAGATTTCTCAGTAGATTTTATTAATTGCTGTACCTTTCTCAGATTTTGTTCTTATATCTACTTTAGACTGAAACAAAGGAGCATTTTTTTCTCTCTCAAGGCAGCCCAGATTTATCTTGCTAGCAAAAGAGAGAAGAGCTTGCTCTAATTTAAAGAACCAGGATTATTTCAGCCCTTATTTTTCTTCAATGTCTGATTCTGGAGTTCTTAACTCATGTCCCCTTAACTGATCTTGTCCATCAAAGATAGTGGAAAGTTATCTGAGAAGATGTTTATGTTCGTGGGGGGCTCTGAACTTCCCATTTGCTTGGTTAGAAATAGTCTTTTTAGGATCCTTAAGTTTCCTTTTATTAAAATCTTTCTCGGGGATGAGATTTCTGGGAGAGGTGCCTCTGGTCTAAACCTTGACCTTCTCTTAAACAGTGTTGACCATCATTTAACTCTGGGGGGCTCTGAACTTCCCATTTGCTTGGTTAGAAATAGTCTTTTTAGGATCCTTAAGTTTCCTTTTATTAAAATCTTTCTCGGGGATGAGAGTTCTAGGAGAGGTGCCTCTGGTCTAAACCTTGACCTTCTCTTAAACAGTGTTGACCATCATTTAACTTCTAATTGATGACTCAGGATAATTGAGAATGTCAGTTAGATGTGCTGTAATGTAGTGATGTCCTCATTGGCTATTGCCGTAGATAAGCATGTTTACCATTACCTTAAACAGACTCAGACTTACTGTGCATTTTGCTATCTTGTCAGTGTTCTCATTTTTCTGTTCCTCCCTTCTTAATTTTTCTCTCAGAAATCAGATTTTCTATTTGTTCCTTATCTCTCCTGGCTTTTGGGAAAGAATAAGAACTTTTCTGAACCTCAGCAAAATGGGGATTAATAGTTATATTTACCTCATAGAGTTGTTGTGAGGCATAAATGATTTAATACATGTAAAACATTTAGAATATTGCCCAGAACATAGTACATAGTCAATAAATTTAAATTTCATCATTATTACTCTATCCCTAAAGCAGCTTTCCCTGATTTTATTCAAGTGCCTGCGAAATATAGATGAAGATGATCAAGGCCGTATCTAAACTTCCTTGTATCAGGAGTATTAGTTCAGTGTTATAATTTTCCTATCTTTTAAGTAGGAAAATTGAGTCATAGAAGGAAAATGATTTGCTCAATCATACAAAACTGTAAAGGAACCATGAGTAACAGCGCAACTCTCTTAGTTTTCCCTTTTGAACTTTTTTCACAAATCAGTTATCAATACCATATGATTAATGATATACATTGAAAACATGGATTTTATATCCAGTGGTTTTAGATGCACTGTTCATGTGGCATTATATTTTCTGCTACATTTCATTAGCTGTTAAAATAGGCAACATTATCACTACCATATTCATTGAAAACCCATATTATCTTGAACATATTATGAAGATAGACCATACTCTAAGAAATTCAGTTGCTCCAAGCCTAATAATTTCTTTATCAAAGTTGGGCTAAATAAAAGATAGGGTCACACATTTGAGAAATACTAAGTTCTAGGTACAACAGAATGATTTAGAGGCCAAGTAGTCTAGGTCTAGAGTCCAGCAAGTCTGGGACTTAATCTCACTTTTACTCCTGTTGTGCTTTGTCAAAACAAATCACTCTTGGTGGCAATATGTTCCCTTGATAATGAAAAAATAATATTAAATAGTATTTTAAAAAATATTAAATGAAATAATTCTCATTATGCTCCACATTTGCTTAACAGCTTTATTTTCTTTACATTATTTTTTAGTGGCTTCTCATATGTGTAGTCCTCATTTCTAAAGTTGTCATATAAGATCTTTAATAACTGACCCCAACAGACCCAAATCATTTAGGATTCTTTTGTTGCATGTGACAGAAAAATCGAGGGGTAATTAGTCTTAGTCATGCTTTGATCGAAGGGCTGGATAGTGTCACTGCGACTTGTTCTCTCTCTTCATCACTCAGTTCTGTCCTCTGCTGTATCAGAATCACTTCCTGGAATGAAGTGCTCCCCTCTCAGCAGCACCAAGCTTACAGCATCCTTACTATTGGCAATCACAGAAGAAAAGACCATGAGCCTCTCAGTAAAAGTTCCATTGCATCTTATTGCCCATTCCTGAACTATCTCTGCAGCCAGAGAATATGACAATGACTCATCAGGTCTGAATCACATATTCAGTCCTGGACCATGGGTAGAGTAACCTCTATGCAAAGTTCATTTATTCAGAGAGGAGGAAGAGGGTGCTTTGCAAGGGGAAATTAGGGTCTTCTTACCAGTAAAAGGTTATAGGATGCAGAACAGCAAGAACAATTGTCCACTATAAAACTTTCCAACTTATTTGCTGCTATACTCCCCTTTATAAATCTCTGTTCAACTTGGCCTGCCCATTTATTTTTCCCTATACATCATGCACATTCCCATCTTTCCTGCACAGGGGTATGTATTCTACTCCATCTTCTCTCTGAATACTACCCATTCTTTGAATTCTTCATTGAGTCTCTCCTGGATACTTTGGCCTTTCCCTCTTGAGAATTAATTAGCTGAAACACTCAAGTAAATGTAGGAGGATGCAAATAAATGAGAATAATGTTATAAGAATAAGCTTCAGTTCTCTCTGATGTGTGTGTGTGTGTGTGTGTGTGTGTGTGTGTGTGAGAGAGAGAGAAATAATGTGAAAACTCTGATACCTTAACTATTATGGATACACATTACCGTGACATGCAGCACAATTTATAGCAGCATACCACTATACGGAGGTACCATGGTTGGAAACTGCTGACCTAGACTACTTTCCTGGTTCTTGCCTTGGTGCTCTTGTACTGTTAACTCATACTGTATAGTTTTTTCTAATGTATTAATTTTACATAACTTTAAACATATCACCAAATTGGAGAATGTTACTTAAAATTTCACAGCTATATTACTTTTTATATATCATATCTCAATCCCAATCAGATTAGAAATTTCTTTGCTCCTTTGTCTGAATTAAGTAAGCAATTAATCAATATTTGTGTATTAAAGAATTAAAAGATAAACTAGTAATGGGAAATACTATAACAAAGGACAGTTCTAGATAAGTTTAGTGGCAATTTAACAGATCTATTAAGTAGGAAAGAAATCTTCCTGTTATTAAACGTTCCACTTTTATGTTCCCACAGTATTTTATTCACACTTATTATTGCACTTACAATGTTAGATTATAATTTATCTTTTTTCTTAACTGTCCCCTCTTGTAAACTGTGAGCAATTAGAGTTTAGCTTCTGAATCTCATTCTTTTGTATATTCCTGGTCCATAGTAAGTGTCCAGTTAATGTTTGTGGAAAGAAAAATGACAGTTGATTTTGAGATCAAAATACTATTTTTACCCCCTGCTAAAAAGGATGAGTCTCCTTACTCCTTCCTTGAATATATTTTAATTCAAATTTTCTTCCAATCTATCTATAGTAGAAGAAATGAGTAAGTCTGGCTGGCTATTTTAGGCTAAAAAGCACAGGTTATTGTAACTTGTTGAAGTAACTATACTCTGAGGTCTAGTCACCAATTAATACTTTACGCCGTAGCAACCTAGCCCATTCTTGAACAAGGAAATAACATGATGATAGCAAAGAGATATTACCTGTCAGTGATAGGCAAGATAGAAGACTATCACATTAATTGGAGTATGAGAGAATAAGAAGCTGATGAATGATAGTAGAAGTAATAGGAAAGAAAAGAGGAAACGCATTCTGTATGTACATTTTTATTACTTTGATTTTGTTTTCCAATTTAAAAAGTAAAACTCTGATTTTTAACAAGGGTGCCAAGACCGTTTAATGGGGGAAAGAATAGTCTTTTCAACAAATGGTGCTGGAACTGACTATCCACATGTAAAAGACTGAGTTGGACCTGTATCTTATATCATATGCAAAAATTAACTCAAAATGGATCAACGATATGGATCATTATATTTAATAAGAGCTAAAACTATAAAAATCTTAAAAGAAAACTTAGTATCAAATCTTCATGACATTAGATTTGACAATTGCTTCTTTAAAAAGCACAAGCAACAAAGAAAAAATTGATAATTCGTCTTCATCCAAGATAAAAACTTTTGTGCATTAAAGAACATTATCAAGAGAGTGAAAAGACAACTTGTAGAAATGACAATTGCTTCTTTAAAAAGCACAAGCAACAAAGAAAAAATTGATAATTCGTCTTCATCAAAGATAAAAACTTTTGTGCATTAAAGAACATTATCAAGAGAGTGAAAAGACAACTTGTAGAATAGAAGAAAATATTTGCCAATCATATATCTGATAAAGGTCTAGTACCCAGAGTATATAAAGAACCCTTACAACTCAACAATAAAAAGACAAACAATCCGATTTTAAAATGGACAAAGAACTTGCATAGACATTTCTCCAAAGAATATATACAAATGGCCAACAAGCCCATGAAAAGACGCTCAACATCATTAGTCATCAGGGAAATGCAAGTCAAAACCAAGATGAGATACCACTTTACACCACTAGGGTGGCCATTAAAAAAAATGCAAACAAACAGAAAATAACGTGTTGGCAAGGATGTTGAGAAATAGAAACGCATTGCTGGTGGGAATGTAAAATTGTGCAGCCCACTGTGGAAAAGTTTGGCAGTTTCTCAATAAATTAAATTTAAAAATTACCATATGATTCAGTAATTTCATAGGTCTATACCCCAAAGAATTAAAAAAATCCATTGCAATAGGACAGAAGGACATACACCAAAAGGTTAAGAATAGTGACATTTGGATGTTGAGGTTATAGGTGAATTTTGATATTGTTCTTTTATTCTTGCCTGTATTTTCCGTCTCATACTTTGAAAATGAATTACTTTTTTAATTTGAGAAGAATAAACAATGCATATTATTTACAACAACAACAAAAAAAAACCATCTCAGGGTCATTATAAAAATCTAGAAAAAAATTTTTAAGGGAAAATAAAAATCATTTTATATCTCACAACTTAATGAAAAACACTATATTTGGTATATCTTTTCACATGCATTATTGCTTACCCTTGCACTCACTTTGTGTGTGTCTATTATATATACACATATGAATTAATAAATCCATAAAAAGAATATATTAATTACTTCAATTACTATATACTAATTACTATAAATAAATATTTATTATAAAAGCACCACATGGCCATTGCAAAAATTCAAAGGGTTACAGAAGTAATTTATAAAGTACAAGTCCCCCATTCCCCCAGTCCTTCTCTAATCCCACTCTAAACAAGTAACTACTAATATTGATATTGTTCCAGAAAATTTTGATTATAAACAAACATCATACACATTATATATTTAGTTTTACTTAAATTGGATCATACTATTTATACTGTTCTGAAAGGTACGTTATTTAATAATACATCTTGGAAATTTTTCCACATTACTAAATATAAATCTATATTATTCTTTTTAATAGTGTGAGTCTTACATAATGAGTTTATCATAATATATTTAACCAATCTCCTATTGATGGACATTTAGTTTACTTCTAAGTTTGTTTTTTTTTTCTGGCTATTAGAACAATGGTAAAAGAAACCCCACTGTTCATATGTCTCTGCATGCTTGCCACAGTATTTCTGTAGATGTGCATGACATTTTTAAAGGAAGAAATGATAAGGCTTGGTGACAGATTAGTCAGAAGCTTGACTTTGTCAATACAATCAAGAGTTGAATTGGGCATCAATTTACACTAAACAAATTCACAAAACTGAATTATAAACTAGTATGCCACTTTATTAAGTTATAGTAATAGGTAATCTGTTTATTTGAAAATGGAAATCCATTGTCTAGGGCAACCTTTTCTTGGTTACCAATTATCCAATAACCAAAAGGTTACCCAATAACCAGATGTTTTAAAATAACGAGGTTAAATGCACTAAAAGGACTTTTTCAAGCTTGAAGGCTTCAGTCATCCTTCTTCACTGAACTAGCTACCTGCACACAGATTGCAAGTCTTACACTTTCTTTTTTTTTTTTTCCTTTTTGTCTTTTTTCGTGACCGGCAACGGATCACAACCTTCAGTGTGTTGCACCCGTACCGGACCGGGACCAGCAATGGGATCGCAACCCTTGGTGTTGCTCCCGCACCTCGCTGTTGCACCCGTACCGGACCGGGACCAGCAACGGGATCGCAACCCTTGGTGTTGCTCCCGCACCTCGCTCAGCCAGTGAGCGGCCAGTCTGTATGTGGGATCCGAACCCTTGGCGGGAGCGCCGCCACACTTCCCAAGCTACAGTGCGCCACCGGGCGGCCCAAGGCTTACACTTTCTGGTCAGATACCTTTTCTCTTGGACACTGCTGGAGACATTGACATCTACTAATCAGTTCTATTTTAAAAAACAACTCTATAATGAACATGCCCTTGTTATTTATGATATCAATCTTCATCACATTGGGTTCCACCTGTGCAGTGTCCATAACAGGCTACTCTCTTCCTTTCCTTAGTTCTTTCAGCTCCCAAAGGGACTAACAGGGAATGAGGAGCAACACTCCTTCTTTTTCTCCCTTTTAATTGGTTCTTCAGCCACTTTGTCTCAAATGGAGAAATCAGTCATCTGGAACCATAAGGCTTTCTACGCTTTCTCTGGTGACCTGGAGGAGAAAAAGAGGGCAGTTTCAGCTTTTAGGGGCCCTTGGCTCAAATTTCTACAGAATGGTAGAGGGTAGAGGGTGGCTATTTCAGTCATGAGTGATTATGTTCTGCAAGGCTAAACCTATAAATATTAAACACCAATTTCGTGGTGGTAAATGTCACCAAATTGGATTGCTTTTAAAACTACACATAACCCTGGCAAATATAATTTCAGCTCTTTTCTCACACTGTGGTATCCTTTTACTTACTCTAGACTTTGACAGAGAAAGAATGGAACAAGCTTCATTTTGATTCATGAATGTTGTTTTTATTCTAAATGCCCCATGTGAGGGGAATGCAAATGGACACAAGATATATGCAAATTCACTTGCATACCCAGAGAAGGCAAATGAGGCTTAGTTCTTAGTTAGATTCCTTGATCAGGCTCCCTGGGTGAGAAGGCTATGGAAAGAGGTGTCTGTAACTGAATTACAGAGAACGTCATGTTTGAGAAGGGAGAGGAGAGATGTTGGCTGCCACACAACTCCCAGCATTCCAGAACCTGCATATAAAAGTGAGTGCAGCTGCCAAGGCAAGTGAAGGAGCTCAATGAAAGAACTGCCTTCACTGGCATGAGGGCACCCAGGACACAGAATGCGTACAGCAGGATAAAATGGAATCTCCAACTTTTCTTCTTCAGGTCTTGACCCCAAATCCCTGTATAAATCTTTAAACTGCTGATATGTCTTTCTGCCTCCTACTTCTCTCTTTTACAATCCAGGCCAGGACTAGGGTGAAGTGAGTGAGACACAAAATTTAAGGGGAGCCAAAACCTCAGTAATCAAGATAGTGTTTTAATGCAATATTTTTTACAAATTTGAAATTCGTGCAAAAAGTCCATGATGAACAAAATATCAACATTTTAAATAAAGATAGAATTCTATCCTGCACTTGTAAGATCCTACCCTAATCCACTCACCCTAAACCTGACTCTGGTTCCAATTTGCAAAGCAGGTGTCTACATGTAGTTTGCTGATTTGATATTTTAAGCTGTTGCCTTAAAATATTATTTATCTTGATTACTGATTTTTTGGCATCTTCTTAAAATTGGTACCCGAGGTGAGTGCCTGACTTGCCTCCCTCTAGTCCTGGCCCTGTTTCAACCTCTTTTTTTTCTTTTTTAACCTGATGATGATTCTGCTTATGGCTAAGATCTTGAACTTGACTTAATAAAATGAGGGAATATGCAGGATATGCTGGTTTATGCTGAGAGCTTTTCTTATTCCACCTTCTGTTTTTGCCTTCTTCCTCTGAAACCAACCAGTTCCTTGGCAGAAGCTTCTTAATTGTCTTTTCCTATCCTCTTGTTGCTTCACTTCTCTTTCTCCAAGCAGTGTCTTGTTGGTCCCAGCTGTCCAAGTTCTGACTACTACAGAACTTAGCAGCTTCATCTGTTATCTCAAAAAGTCCCTCACTTTCTGTGTAGATTTTAGACAACTAGGAGGAAAGAGAAGTTTGCTCTGCTTGTGATGGAAGTTTTTGTGCCTGAATAATGTCCATGCTGGGGTAGGTAGACTGAGATGGCTTGTGTAGAAGAATGGAAACATGGATTTGCCCCAACAGACACATGTCACAATACCCCTGAGGTACTTGTTCCTGTGCTGCGTTTGGTAAGAGAGGATTTATTAATGTTCTTTACTTTTGGGTGCCTTAGCATTTATGTTCCATTCTAGATTTCTTTTTTTTTTTTTTTCCTTTTTGTCTTTTTTTACTGACCGGCAACGGGATCGCAACCCTCGGTGTTGCGCCTGCACCGCGCTCAGCCAGTGAGCGGGAGCCGGTCTCCACATGGGATCCGAACCCTCGGCGGGAGCGCCGCCACACTCCCAAGCGGCGCACTCTCCGGTGTGCCACTGGGCCGGCCCCATTCTAGATTTCTATTACAGTGGAGTAACATCATAAGTACTTTTAAATTGTGTACATTCAACTATACATACTCAGCAAGAAAGAGGGAGGGAAGGAGAGAAGGAAAGAGAATTTAAATTTACCTTAAATTTTTAAGGTGTATCTCAGCTATTCCCTTAAATGAGGATGTATCCCAGAGTGAGCATAAGAAGGGAGATCTGAGTCTTTTCTTAGAAATCTGTGTCTATAGAACTGTGTTTTCTGAGCAATTTAAGGAATTTTAGGGTAATTTGTCTATGTCTGTTTTTTTTCTTTACATGTTCATTTGGGAACTAACCCCACATTAGACGATATTCCACTGTATAGTAAGGTATAATTGTTGCTATTGTGTTTTATAAGAGTGCTTTTCAATTGTTTAATGCATTTGAATTCTCTTCACCTGACTAAATCAACTTTCTGTGAAAGAAAATGTGAGGTTATAGCTATCACATAATGTTATATATAACCTTTTCTCCTCTGGACTTGCAGAGGATACTAGTTAAGACCAGAGGCAGATTGCTCGGGTTTAAATTCCACCTCTGCCACTTATTAGCTGAGTGGCCTTAGACAAATTACTTATTGAGCCTCAGTTTTTCCCATCTGTAAACTGGGGATAATAATACTTACCTCATAAGGTTATTGGGAAGATTAAATGAAATAATGCATGTAATGTGCTTAGCCCAGTGCCTGGTGTTTAGTAAGTATTTAATAAATATTATCTATTATTATATTAAATCTAGGGTTGTATTCTGCATGGTAAGTCTGCAGTTTGAGGAGTGACCATAGTGACCTCAGACTAGGATGGTTAGGTTCAGTCAGACTTCCTTCTAACAGACATTTGGCCAGCATGTGATTCCAGTCAGTTATGAGGTTTTTTAATAATGATGTGTTTAGTAAATTTACATATCTAAACAGTTACTAACTTCTAAGGACCACAAAGAAGTGATACACTTAGAGCATAATTTTAACAGATAGACTTAAGTAAATTTGTGTCCCTCTTTAATTTCCACTAACAGTTATCAACTACTTTTTAGTTCCTGCTTCTATTTCCAGGTGTTTACAGGACATGATTTTCCTCCTAACCTTAACAAGTTTGCTTTGCTTGTTTAAAACACCAGTTTGGCGCTAGTGCTCAAAGGTTTTAGCGGCCTGGCAAAAAGACCACACAAGCAGTTTCCTTCTCATTTTCAGCTTTCTCATTCTCTTATTCAGTTGGTGCTCAGTCCTCATTCCATCAGATTTTTCAGGGGAAAAGTCCCATTACCCTTCCAATTATTTTATTTCTCTTCTCCTCTTGGCAAAAGCTTAGAGAGAGATAAAAAGAGAATTGTGACTATATTGTGCACATACCCTTTTCTAATCAGGGGTTTCCTTGGTAGTTGGCTTTGCAGCCCTAAGCTGAGAAATCCCCCAGCTTCTATCACTCCTTTCTAGTCATGGCTTAATATCATTATAATTGGTTTCTCTAAAGCAGGTTTTGGCAATCTACGATCCATAGACTTACCACTTTTTTTTATAAATAAAGTTTTATTGGAACACAGCCATTCCATTTGTTTACCCATTGTCTATGGCTGCTTTTCTACTACAATGGCAGAATTGAGTAGTTACAACATAGACCACATGGCCCTCAAGCCTGAAATATTTACTATCTGGCTCTTCAAGAAAAAGTGTATGGATCCACTTTTCTAGAGTATTGATAGCTTTCAGCTTTGTATTAGCTATCTATTGCTGAATAACAAATTACTCCAAAACTACACAGCTTAAACTAACAAATATTTCTTATCTCACAGTTTCTATGGGTCAAAAATTAGGAGTGGTTTAGCTGGGTAGTTCTGGCTCAGAGTCTCTCATGAGGGTAAAGTCAAGATGTTAGCCAAGACTTCAGTTATCAGAAGGCTTGACTGGGATTGAGAGATTCACTTCCAAGAAGGCTCACTCACATAGCCATTAGCAGAAGGCCTTCATTCCTTGCTGGCTGTTGGCAGGAGGTCTCAGTTTCTTGCCACATACACCTCTCCACGGGACCTCTTGAGTGTCCTTACAACATAGCAGTTGTCCTCCCTCAGCACAAGTGCTCTAAGAGAGAGCAAGGGGAAGGCTGTACCACCTTTTATGATCTAGTCCAAAAGTCACACATCCTTGTTTACCTCATACTCCAGTTGATAAAAGAAAGCTACTAAGTCCAGCACACACACACGAAAAGGAGAATTATGTTTCACCTTTTGAAGAAAAGACTATCAAGGAATTTATGGACATGTTATTAGTAGTACACAGTGTTTGTGAGGTTTTTATCAAGTTGCTTATCTTATCGAAGCCTTGGTTTCTCCTTCTGTAAACTGGGGATGTATATGGATACCTTATAGGGTTATTAGTTTTATTTAATGAGCTCATTTATACAAAATGTCTATCTTAGAGTAAGTGATGAATAAATTATAGCAATATTATTACTCTTGCCATTGTCATTATTATTATTGTAGTACAGCTTACATAGAATAGGCTCTGCAAGGTGTTTTATTGGGCCCTATGGCTATTATTAATCTTATAGTATGTCTTTTATAGTATATTACATATCTTTTTCACCTCTGCTCCTCCAGCGTATGTGATAGTGCCTGACTCATATTAGGTTCTCAAATTTGCTAAAAGAGCAAATTAATCTTTATCTGGAAATCCCTGGTACTTCAAACTCAGCATCTATGTATGTGATAGTGCCTGACTCATATTAGGTTCTCAATTAATGTTTGCTAAAAGAGCAAATTAATCTTTATCTGGAAATCCCTGGTACTTCAAACTCAGCATCTAAGGAAGCCAAAACCATTAGCGTCTCCCAAAGCATGTAAAGTGTCTAGAACAGTACCTGGCATATGGCAATTGTCAAAATAATAAGTTAATATGGATATATTTTAAAACTACCATTTTTAATTCCAAACCATTTTTACATTTTTTTCCTCAGACCTAGAACAGGGGTGGCAAACTTTTTCTATAAAGGGCCAGTTAGTAAATATTTTTGGTTTTGTGGGCCAAATGGTCTCTGTTGCAACTACTCAACTCAGTATCAGGAAAGTAGCCATACACAATAGGTAAATGAATGGGCGTGGCTACATTCTAATAAAATTTACAAAATTAGGCAGGGAGTTGGATTTGGCCCATGGTCTACAATTTGTCAACCCCTGGTCTAGAAGATTCTTTCTCAATAACACAAATCAAGAAGTTGACTTATAGAAGACACATAATTCAAAGCCAGAGATATACTGTGCATCTTTGATCCTACCCAACCAGGTTGTAAGCTGCTGCAGGATAAGAACCATAGCATATACTTTTTATTCTCCTTAGCACTTAATAAGGTTCTGAACATATAGTTGCTATTGATTTAATACTTGTTTATTATTTAATGGATTCATAACATTCCATTAATATAATATTTAACCAATTATTTCTGGTCTTCTGTTAGCATAAATGGGCTGCAATAAATATGCTTATAAATATAGATATAAATTTGTACACACATGTCAGTATATTCTAGGAGAGATTCTTAGAAGTATAATTGCTGGGTCAAGATTATGTATACTGGGGCCGGCCCGGTGGCGCACTGCTACAGTGCGCTGCTTGGGAGCGCGGTGGCGCTCCCGCCGAGGGTTCGGATCCCACATACAGACTGGTTCCCGCTCACTGGCTGAGCGAGGGGCAGGCGCAGCACCGAGGGTTGCGATCCCGTTGCTGGTCCCGGTCCGGTACGGGCGCAACACTGAGGGTTGCGGTCCGTTGCTGGACACGAAAAAAGACAAAAAGTATACTCTTAATCTGACAAAAATAATTTCAAATGAAAGTTAATTTTCCATTTATTTCATAAAATACATGTACAATATTTCAGGACAAAAGAAAAGAATTAACAAGGTGCCTTAAACTTTATTTATTTATAAATTTGTACTTCCTGCATGATCTTCTTAGGACCCTATATGCACTTTCTCCAAAATTAGTACAATTGAGTGCTGATGAGCAATGTACCTATTATCAAGGTAGGGTCTAGAAGTCACAGAGCTGGCAGAAATGAAATGTCTCCCATTACCATGCTTTCAGAAACTTCGTGAGATGCTTCATAGAACTTTCAGATTCTCCAGAACACAATACAGAAAACACCACTAGCACTGTCCTTGCCACATCAAAAATTCTTATCCTGAAAGTTTTTGTTTAAACACAATTATATTCAGGGGGAAGTATATCCCCTTATTTCACTATTATGTCAGTGTATGCTATGGAAAGTGCCAAAGGATTGCCTTACATCAGTGAGCCAAAAAAGGGTGACATGTTAAAGAGTCACTCCCGACTGAAAGAATTATTGTGGGAAAGGGGAGGAAAGGACTAAAATGTATTAAGTATTTACTAGATATTCAGATTCATTACTCAGTTTCCTATTAAAGTAGATATTATTATCTATCTCTCACAGATGAGGAAACACGCTCAGAGAATTCATTGGCTTTCTAGTCATACAGCTATTAAGTGGTGGTCGGGATTGATTTGAACTCAGGTCTTTCTAATTCCAAAGCTCTTTCTATTACATTATGCTGCCTCTGCGTGTGCTCCGAATGCATTGATAACCCCAAGAAATAGAAGGCTCTAGGGCACAGGTTTTTCCTAGCCTGGCCTTGTGACACTAACGAATCAGGAAAATTTCAGCCATTGCTTTCTTTTGCTCTGTCAAAGAAGAAAGAAAACAGGAGCTATGCATCTGAAAGCAGACTTCTTAGCAGGTAAAGGAAAGCCAGCAGAAGAGACAGATGGGATAAGACCTAGAGTTGAGAGAAATGCAATGACTTAATTTAGTCATATTTTGTGGCCATTATGCTAATTAGAGGAAATAAAATGGGAAGAAGAAAGAGAAGGGAAAGGGAAGGAAAAAGGGTGGTGGTTGGGGAGAATTCCTGAGAAGGATGAAACTATTTGCTAATTATGGTTCCAATGAGGCAAAATCAAAACTGAAACATCTTTGCTTTGCCTCTTATAATTTCACTTTAGGGGAAAAAAATCTATTTTACTGTATTTCAGTTTCTCTGTCTAATAAACATTAGAAACAAACTTTGTAATTCTAATAACTTCTCTCCCTGTCCTAGGATATTTTTCCTATATTGTATTTCTTCCTAATATATAATATAATATAAAAATTGTATTATATATATACATATATAAATTACATTATATATATTATAATATAATGAAAAAACTGGGGTAAAATTTCATTCATTTGGACTCAAGTAATTCAGAATTTATAATAAAAATCAGTCATAGGTTGTGCTAAAATTTCTGTCATAGGGAATATAGGTTTTAAAAAAGACAAGGATGTCACTGAAAAAACAAATGGTGATATTCAACTCATTTAAGGGAACTAGTTACCTTTAAGCAATCTAACATCAATTTTGTATTCACCACTTTGGTCTCAATAACAAAAAGAAAGTTGAATTTATTCATTAAAAAACCCTTGTTTACATGACATTAAATAACAATTGGATAAATTCCTAAGGGAATAATATACAGCCTTAGATTATCTTTTTGGGAATGTTGAAAGTGAGAGGTTAAAAAATAATTTTTAGAAGAAAGGGTTCATCAGCTATTTCAAATGCCAAAAAGGATGTAGAGGAGGATTAGAGCCTAGAAAATGTTATTGGAATTGGCATGTAAGAGGTTTTTTGGTGACATCAAGAGGTTAGTTTTGGTAGTGGTATGAATGGAAGCAAAATTTCAGGGATTTAGGGAATAACTGAATAGTAAGGAAAAGAAGGTTTCTAGAGACCATTCATTCCAAATATTTGGCAGGGAAATAAAGGAGAAAAAGGATAGTAACAATGAGGTAAGGGAAATAAGTGCAAGTGAAGATTTTTGCAAAAAGTGGGAGAACTCTGCATGACAGAAGGCAGATAAAGAAGACTATGCTAGAAAGGCATGGGAAGGAATGGGATAAAAGGATAGGTAGAAAAGAAAAAATGAATACATTGGACTTTACAAATAAAAACATTTGCAAAACACATATCTGATAAAATATTTTTAACTTGAATATATACAAGACTCTAAATGCAAAAAGAAAAAACAAAACAAAAACCCAGTAAAGAAAAAATGGGCAAAAGATTTGAACAGACACTTTACAATGGAAGACATACAGATGGCAAATACGTTTATAAAAAGATGCTCAATATCATTAGTCATTAGGAAAATGCAAATTAAAACAATGAGATACCATTACATGCCTATTGGAATAGTTTTTAAAAAATAAAAGACAGTGTCAACTGCTGGTGAGGATGCAGAAAAACTGTAACTCTCATACATTACTGATGGTAATGCAAAATGGTACAGCCTTGGTAATGGGCCACGAAAAAATGATTACATTGTGTGATGTTGAATATACTAATTATCCTGATTTGAGCATCACATATTGCACACAGATATGAATATTCAATGTGGTACCCCACAGATACATACAATCAATTATGTTTCAATAAAATAATATTTATAAAATAAAATTTTTTAAAATAAAGGCTGATTTTTTAAAAAGTGGTACAGCCACTTTGGGGAACAGTTTGGCAATTTCCTACAAAGGTAAAGATGTATTTACACTATGACCCAAAAATCCTACTCCTAAGTATTTGCCCAAGAGAAATAACAACTTAAACCCGATACAAAAACCTCTATAGAAATATTTTAGCAGCTTTGTTCATATTTTCTGAAAACTGGAAATATGCCAAATATCCATCAACTAATGGAACAAATTGTGGCACAACCATGCAATGGAATACCGTTTAGCAATAAAAAAGAACAAACTGCTGATGTATGCAATAACATTAATGACTCTCAAAAGCAATATGCTCTGCAAAAGAAGCCAAATTCAAAAGACCACATATTGTATGATTCCATTTATATGACACTCTGGAAAAGGGAATACTATAGGGGAAGAAATCCAATCAGCACTTGCCAGGGGCTGAGGGTGGGGAAGATCGACTACAATGAAGAACAAGGAAATATTATATACCTTCACTGTCATAATGGCATCCTACGGTGTGTATATCATATTCTATTGCAACTGCTTATTTAATTGTCTGTCTCCCCCTTTATTCTGTAAGATACACGAGGACAGGAATAACATCTGTCTTAGTTAACTAGTATATCCCCTGCATTTAGCATACAGCCAGAAATAATATTTGTTACTATGAGGAGTAAGCAGAAGGTTTGGAATGGCTTAATGAGGATGAGGAGTAAAGAGAGGTTTGGAATGGTTTAAGAAGAAATTGAATATTAAATCAATAAGGTAGAGTGTGGTGCTGCTAACACCAAGGTCCAGGGTTTGATCCCTGTACTGGCCAGCCACCAAAAAACCAAAACAAAACAAAACAAAAAATTGATAAGGAATGAGAAAATATGTTATTCCCCAAACTACATCTCCAGTCCTGACCTCTAACCTATGTTTCATCACCATAATTCTGATTGTCTATGTGATATCTTCACATGGATGTCCTACTGTTACTTTAGGCTTAACATATCTAAACATAAGTAATTTTCCCCTCCCAATTTTATTCAGATTGGATTCTTTCCTCAATTATTATATTTCTGTCAAGTGGTATCTCTATTCTCAGTTTTCCAAAGGAGAAACCTTAGTATTACATTTAATTTTTTCTTCCATTTGCTCTTCTCATCTAATTTGATATTGAAATTTATAGATCCTTCATTTGCTTTTTCCATTCCCACTGATGTTCTTTTTTTGTTTTGGCGGCTGGCCAGTATGGGAATCCAAATCTGTGACCTTGGTTTTATGACACCATGCTTTAATCAACTGACCCACTGATGTCCTCATGAACCGAATCTGGTCAGAGAGGCAGGCACTGAACAAGGAAACCTGCATGTGAATATGTAATTGTGACTTGTAATAATAAGCCACAATTACATGCAGAAATAAATATATCATAAAGTTATAGAAAGAAGTCCAAATTTGTCAGTAATTTCTTTTCTTTTTTTTTTTTTTTCCTTTTTTTGTCTTTTTTCGTGTCCGGCAACGGATCGCAACCCTCGGTGTTGCGCTCGCACTGGACCGGGACCGGCAACGGGATCGCAACCCTCGGTGTCGCGCCCGCACCTCGCTCAGCCAGTGAGCGGGAACCGGTCTGTATGTGGGATCCGAACCCTCGGCGAGAGCGCCGCCTTGCTCCCAAGCAGCGCACTGTAGCAGTGCGCCACCGGGCCGGCCCCTTGTCAGTAATTTCAATAAGTCTGTTATACAGAATTATGGGATGGGGGGGGACCTCATCTATATAGGGTGGAAAAAGAAAATTTCTTTGAGAAGATTACTTTTAAGCTGAGAAGAATGACAGGCAGCTGGCAACAGGAAGAATAGGAAGAAGATCACACTGCACTGAAAGAAAAGAACATGTATAGGTTTTGAGATGGAAAAGAAGCTGGTGTTCAATTATAGCCTGTTCAAGGAACCAAAAGGAGACTACTGTAGCTGGAGGGCAGTGAGCAATGGGACAGTGGAATGAGAGGAGACTGGAGAAACAGGCAGGGGCCAGGTCATTGTGTTTTATACTATGGTAAAGAGTTTGGATATTATTTCTTTTGATGTGAGGCCACTGCAGGATTTTAATAAAGGGGATAACATAATGTAAGAAGTAATGATAAGCAAAAAAATTGCTAAACCTGTGAGCATATCTAAATAAGTATTGATTGTAAACAACATTAACAATGATATTAATATCAACATTGAGAAAATGTCAAAACTAAAATACTAGTTAACAATAATGAGCAAGATGGGAGAGAATGTGATTGGAGATAAAACTTTCTAAGGCCATCAGTCATTCAGGAAGAGAAGAGATAAATTGATTCACTTTAGAACAAATAATGTACATGTTAAAAATGTAAAGGTAATAACCAAAAGGATAGTAACATAATATATAGTTTCCAAACCTTTATAAATACCTCAATAAAGGTAAAGAAAGAGTAATAAATAAAGCTAGATGAATCCAGTAAAAGGCATGCAAGGAGGAAAAAAAGTAACATTATAAATTAAAAACATATCATATAATTATGGAAGTAAGTCCAAATATGTCAGTAATTTCAATATACAAATAAACTTGTCAGTTAAAGTCGGAACTGCTCAGATTAGAGACAAATTTAGCTGTATTCTATTAACCACAGACATAGCTAAAACATAAAGGCATAGAAAAGTTGAAAGTAAATAAATGGAAAATTATATCGTAGACAAACATAATCCAAAAGAATGCTATAGTAATGCCAGGCAAATAGACTTTAAGGTGAAAAGCATTGTTAGGACTAAAGATTAAAAAATAATAATAATAAGGAATAATTTACAAAAGAGATATAGCAATTCTGAATCTATATGTAAATTATAATACCTCTTTTAAAAAAAACTTGAAACATAATTGATTACACACATCTGTAGGGTACCACGTTGAATATCAATACCTGTGTGCAATATGTGATGCTCAAATCAGGATAATTATATTCAACATTACACAATGTAATCACTTTTTTGTGGTCTTTTACCAATTTCTCGCTAACCCCTCCCTTCCCCCTTTCCCACCTCTGGTAACCTCAGTTCTGTTCTTTCCTTCTGAAACTTCAACGTATTATTGTGACTGTTGTATCTTTCTTTCCTACTTTTTTTTTTTTTTAGCTCTATAATACCTCTTCGATATATGTAAAGCAAAAATGTCATTAACAGAATTGCAAGAGATTAACAAATCCACATTTGCACTGGGAAATTTTTTTTTTACCATATTTCCTACAGAAACAGAAAAAGCTGACAAAGAGTTAATAAGAATATAGAAGATATGAAAAACACAGTTAACAAGCTTTATTTAATGTATATAGCCAGAATCCTCCACCTAACGGCGAGTACATGTTCTTCCTAACTACACGTGGAAAACTTATGAAATTTGGCTGCAAAGTCAGTCTCAAGAAATAGTTGATATCATACAGACCACATTCTTTTTTACTATAATATAATAAAACTATAAATCGACAACAAAAAAGCCCACACCCCACAATAGAGCGATTTTTAGTTTCTAGCTTAAGCAATTGGATGATGGAACTAATGTTATTTACTGAAATGGGAAAGACTGAAGGAGGAAAAGGTTTTTAAGCTGGTTGGAAATGGGGTCAGAGGAAAGATGAATTAGTTCAGAGATGTCTGGCCAACCAACGCCTAGTGAGGTATTCAGATAGATGTACCTCAACTGATTCACCAGCCATAGATTTGATGTGTCTGCTGTGACCACAAGTCTTTTCAAGGAACCCTCTTTGTATCTGGGGATTTTGTAAATTTTAGTTTGAAAATCACGATTTAAATTAATACTGGCAATTAATCGGTCATGCCGCCACCTAGTGATATATTTTAGAATAGCAGGAGATGTGCCTGTTAGACGAATTCCTGTACACGATTTTTTAAAGAAAACAAGGATAATAAAACCATGGGTTTCATTGTTCAGAATATCGCCATTGTTATCTCTACATATACTCTTTTACATATCTCAAAATATAAGTGTCACCTTTATATTCAACTATTAATATTGCTAAAGCTTAGATCCCCCTAGATGGAAAAAGTTTCACATACAAAAATTATACAAATAGCTAATATTTGTCGAATGCTTACTATGTGCTAGGCACCTCTGTAAATTCTTTACATAAACATCTCATTTAGAACTCAAAACAACCCTATAAGTCTTATTATTTCTCACTTGAGGAAACTGAGGCAGAGATGGATAAATAATTTACTCAAAGCCACACAGCTAGTAAACAACAGAGCTGGAATTTCAAATCTAGGTAGTATAGTTCTAGAACATTTAAGCTTAACCACTGTGAACGTTGTTTAAAGCAGGAAAAAGAAAGTAATTTAAAATTTTAGTAATAAGGAAATGGCCCAGTAAACTCTAGCATATCAGTTTGGTAGAATGTTATGCAGACATTTAAAATGATAGATTCAAAAATTATGTAATAAGATGGGGAACTATAATGTGAAAAATCTAGCCAATGTTATGCATACAGAATGAGTTATACATTTATATGTGATACTCTATTTCTTAATTTTAAGTTTTCAAAAGCTTATTTGAAAATAATTTCAAACTTACTGTAAGTTGCAAAAATAAAAATAATGCAATAAACACAACCCAGTAGCAATGAGCATACCTATACCCTTTACAAAGATTCATATACCCTGTACAAAGATTCAGCTATTGCTAACATTTTACCCATTTGCTTTATCATTTATATGCTCTCTCTCTCTTTTTACACACACACACACACACACACACACACCCCACATTTTTTTTTCCTGAACCATTTGAGGTAAGTTACATATAGCATGGCTCTTTACCCTTAAATACTTCAGCACGTATTTCTGAAGGATAGGGCTTAGCTCTATAGTTATTAACCTCATAGATTTACATTGATATAATACTTTTATCTAATTTGCTTTCCATATTCCACATTTTTTCTTGACCTAATAATGTCCTTTAAAGTTTTTTTCCTCTTCTAGTACAGGTTCAATTTTAGGGTCAGATACTGCATTTCGTTGTCACGTCTCTTTAGCTGCCTTAAATCTGGAACATTTCCACAGTCTTTGTCTTTTTTTGACACTGACATTTTTGAGAAATACAACTCTCCCACCATTTTTTCTTTAATAGAACACTTCATTTTCTGTTTGTCTGATGTTTCCTCATGATTAGGTTCTCAGCAGGAATATCGCATAGGTGATGTTGTAAACTTCTCAAAGTATTACATCTGGAGGCACATGATGTCCATCTGTCTCTCATAGTTGATATTAACTAGTCAGGGTGATGCCCAGTTTCTCCACTGTATAATCACTTTTTCTTTCTCTCTGTCTTTCTCTCTTTCTTTCTTTCTTTCTTTCTTTCTTTCTTTCTTTCTTTCTTTCTTTCTTTCTTTCTTTCTTTCT
Source organism: Galeopterus variegatus (assembly GCF_000696425.1). Lineage (NCBI taxonomy): Eukaryota > Metazoa > Chordata > Mammalia > Dermoptera > Cynocephalidae > Galeopterus > Galeopterus variegatus. The sequence goes on from NW_007730173.1 coordinate 23,961, forward strand.
TTCTTTCTTTCTCTCTCTCTCTCTCTCTCTCTCTCTTTCTTTCTTTCCTTCTTAACTAATAAGAAGTCTGTGGGAGAGTACGTATTAAGACAATGCAAATATTCTATTCCTCGCCAAAACTTTCCCTTAGATTTAGCACCTATTGGTGATTCTTGCTTGATCTAATCTTTGCCATGAAGGTTGCAAAATGATGATTTCCCAACTCTAGCACTCTGTTCACATTTACCTGTCCCTCAAAGGATTGCATTATGATTTTCAAGAACTGTAGACACTTTTGCCTTCATCGGCCCCTTCCCCCATAATTTTTTAAAAAATTATATTGTATGACTGTGTTGGTATAGAGACAGACATAATCCAGGATTAATTTATTGCTATTACTTTTATTTTTCTTCTGATTTATTATTAAAGAAATTAAAATTCAAACATTTCATGAGCTTTTACAAGTATCAACCTCAGACCCTGTGCCTAATGGATAAATTGGCCCTGGGCTGTCAGCATTCTGCTCTAAGCAGAGACCTTCCTTCTCCCCCATCCATACAATCTATCTATCTATCTGTCTGTCTGTCTATCTATCTATCTATCTATCTATCTATCTATCTATCTATCTATCTATTCATCCATCTACCAATTAACCGTTGATATAGACTCATGGATTGTTATTTCTTTCAATGCTTTATAATTCATCACTATGTTTACTTAGTTTGGTACTCAGTCCCAGATTTGGCCAGTGAGAACCCCTTCAAGCTGGCCCCCATGTCCTTGCAACACGATCCCATAATTTGTTAGCACTTCCTTATTTTCTGGCATAACAAGATGTTCCAGGCTCCAATGTACCTATACTGCCCTGGAATCAGCCATTTCTTAAAGGAGCCTGGCTCCTTTTAGTGGAGAATGGTATCTTAACAAGATCGGGGCATGCTAATTGCTACTGGGTTGTATTTGTTTCTTGGACCTTTAAACAGACAGAGCTGGGAAATAAAAGCATGTATATACACATATGTATAGACATACATATATACATGTGCATATATACAAACATGTACATACACACACATACTCATATTTTAGAAATCATGAGTTCAGATCATTTTCTCCAATTCCAATCCATCTCCACAGGATTCTTTTTTGCCTTCCCTCATCCCATACTTATATGTCCCTTCTTCCACAGTGAGAACCCTGGCTCCCAACAACAGCAACACATTTACTCATTTGCTTTCTCCTGTATTACATCTAAATGGTTTGGAAATTGCTTCGCCCATACCACTACAGTGAAAGGAGTTCAGGACCTGTTTGAACTTTTCTCTCCCCCACGCCTCCAAAGCTGAGGATATACTACTGTGTTCATAAATTCCTTGGATCTGTTCTTTCTTTCTAATTTTTTGTCCTGTTTAGTGTGGTTATGGTATATTCATTTTAAATAAATTACTTTTTTTTTGTTTCAATTGGATTTTGGTTTTATTTTTTTTCCATCTTCTCATTCTTATTGATTTAATTTATTTTTTGAACATGTAAAATATTAACATGCTTTTAAAAGTCAAAACCATGCAGAGAGTTACACTCAGAAAAGGGTCACTTCCTTCCATTCATCCCCCATCCCTACTACTTGTAGAAAACAAATTTCATTGTTTTCTGGTTTATCCTTCATTTGTTTCTTTTTATAATGATAATGTACATTTTCTTATTTTCCCTTCTGTCTTACACAAAAAGTAGCATATTATATATGCTCTTTTGCACTTTGCTTTTTTTTTTACTTAATATCTCCTAGAAATCATTCCACATCAGTTCATAGAGATCTTCCTTATTCTTCTTTACACCTACATAGTACATCATTGTATGGATTACTATAGTTTATTTAACCAACTTCCTTCACTTATTTAAGTAGTTTCCAATATTTTGAAATTACAAATAATGCTGCAATGTATAACCTTGTGTGTGTGTATTTTTGTATTCCTGGAGGTGTAATTTCAGGATAAACTTCTACAAGTGGGACTACTGTGTTGAAGGAAATTTGTATGTAGTTTTGTTAGATATTGCCGTATTTCCACAGGCATGAGAGTGTTTTCTTACATCCTTACCAACAGAGTGTAGTGTCAAGTGTCTTAGTCCATTTGGGCTGCTATAACAAAACGCCATAGACTGGGTGAATTATAAACAATAGAAATTTATTTCTAACAGTTCTAGAGACTGGGAAGTCCAAGATCAAGGCGGTGTCTTCCTCATGGAGGATCTTTTCACTGTGTCCTCACATGGCAGAAAGGGCAAAGGATCTCTCTAATCCCTTGCAAAGGGCTCTGCTGTCATGACTTAATCACCTCCCAAAGTCACCACCTCCTAATACCATCACCTTGGGGGTTAAGATTTCAATGTATGAATTTTGGGGGACATAAACATTTAGTCCGTAGTATCAAGCTTTTGATTTTTTTGCTAATCTGATGAGTGAGAAATGATATCTTAACATAGTTATAATATTTTGCATTTTCATATTACGAATGAAGGTGAACACTTATATATATTTAAAAACTATCTTTATATATATATATATCTTTGTGGATTGTATCTTTATGCTTTTTGCCTATTTTTCTATAGACTTTTTGGTCAATTTTGTCTTCATTTTAGAGTTTCTTAAGATCTAAATTTGAAAACAAAAGGAAAAGAAAAAATAAAAAGAAGTAAATTTGAGACATTAGTTCTTTATCTGTGATATGTATTGTGAATAATATATTCCAGTTTGTCATTTGTCTTTTGACTTTTCTTATGGTGTTTTGTCATGTAAAACATTTTTATTTTTAGGTAGTCAAATTTATCAATCTTTTATTTTTCTTGCCTCTTTATTTCAAATTATAGTTACAAAGCCTTTCCCTACACAAAGGTTAAAAAGGAATTCATCCAAATTTTCTTCTAGAACTTGTACTGTTTTTTTTAATTAATTATTTTTTAACTGAAATATATTGACTGTACATATTTATGGGGTACAGAGTTATATTTTAATACATATATACAATGTGTAATGATCAAATAAGGGTGGTTAGCAAATTCATCATTCCAAAAATTTATCATTTCTTTGTGATGAGAACATTTGAGCTCCTGTCTTCTAGCCATTTGATATTTATTTATAGATGCCTAGCAATACTATCTATATACCACGAGAACTTATTTTTCCTATCTAGCTATAATTTTGTGTCCATTAACTAACCTTTCACTATCCCCCCTTACCCCTCCCCTTCCCAGCCTCTAATAACCACAATTCTACTCTCTACTTCTAAAAGTTCAACTTACTTTTTTTTTTTAGCTCTCCCATATGAGTAAGAATGTGTGGTATTTATCTTTCTGTGTATGATTTATTTCACTTAACATAATGTCTTCCAGTCTCATCCATGTTGCTGCAAATGACAGGATTTCATTCACTTTTTACAGGTGAGTAGTATTCCATTGTGTATACATACTACATTTTTTTTATCCATTCATCTATTGTTGGACACCTAGTTTAATTCCATATCTTGGCTATTGTCAGTAGTGCTCCAATAAACGTGGGGGTGGAGATATCTCTTCAGTATGCTAATTTACTTTCCTTTGGATAAATACTCAGTAATGGGATTGCTGGATTACATGGTAGTTCTATTTTTAGTTTTCTGAGGAACCTTATACAGTTTTCCATAATGGTTGTACTAATGTAGCAAATGCAAAGATCCTGAGGCTGGTGCAAGCTTAGTGTGTTTAAGGAACAGCAAGCAGGTTTGTGTGGCTGGAAATGGAGTAAACTAATAAGAAAATAGGCTGGCTAGTTAGCTTAGTTGGTTAGAGGGTGGCCTTGTAACACCAAGGTCAAGGGTTCAGTTCTCCATATTAGCCAGCTGCCAAAACAGGAAGGAAAGAAGGAAGGAAGGAAGGAGGGAGGGAGGGAGGGAGGGAGGAAGGAAGGAAGGAAGGAAGGAAGGAAAGAAGGATGGAAGGAAGGATGGAAGGAAGGAAGGAAGGAAGGAAGGAAGGAAGGATGGAAGGAAGGATGGAAGGAAGGAAGTAGGAGATAGAATTGGAAAATAGAAAAAAGACAAGGTAATATAAGACCTTAAAGGTAAGGGTAAATAATTTTTATTTTATTATAAATGCAATGGAAAATCTTGGAAAATTTTGAGGAGGGGAATGACATCTGCTTTACATTTTAAAAGGCTCTTGTGTAGAAAATGAATTAGAGAGTGTGGTGGTCAAGAGGTGGTTATGGTAGTCCAGGGAAGAGATGATGGTGACTTGCCTAAGTGATATAGCAGGCGGTAGCAGTGGAGATAGAAAGAAATAGAAGGATTTGCAATATATTTGTGAGGTAAAGTTGACAAGACTGGAATTAGATGTGGGTGATTAGGGAAAGAGTGGATTCAAGTCTGTAGGACTTTTGGCTGAAGCAACTAGGTAGAGGGCAGTACAATTTACTGAAATGGAGGAATAGGTTTAAAGATGGGATTGGAAATCAAGATTATACTTTGAAGATGTTAAATTTAACATGCCTGCTAGACTTTCAAGTGGAGATGTCAGATAGGTACCAGGATATGTGATTCTGAGTTCATAGAGGAGGTCAGGTGTAGATATGTAAATATGGGAGTCATCAGCTCTTAGACATATTTAAAGCCATAAGAGTGGATGAGATTACCTAAGGAATGAGGGTAGATGGAGGAAAGAAGGGGTCCCTATAGTAGTACCTTGGGAATACCAACAATTTGAGGTTGATCAGAGGAGGAATAGCCAGAAGAGGAGATTTTTAAAAAGTGGCCAGTGAGATAAGATAAAAGTCAGAAGTGTGAGATATAACAGAAACCAAAGAAGAAAGTGTTTCAAGAAAGGAGTGATGAACTTGTTGAATACTACTGAGAGAGGAAGGAAAATGAGGATGGGGATGATTGTTGAATTTGGCAACATGGAAGTCATTGGTGACCTTGACTAGAGCAGTGTAAATGAAATGGTATGGATGGAAGCCCAGTGGGACTGGATTGAGAGAACAGCAGGTGAGGAAGTGGAGACAGGGACCATAGATGACTGATTCAGGAATTGTACTATGAGTGAAGCAGGAAAATGAGACAATGGGTGGAGAGAATATGGAATCAAGGTAATTTTTAAAAAATGAATGATATTAAGGCACGTTTATCTACTGATGGAGAATGAGTCAACAGACAGCGGAAAATTGATGATGTAGCAGAAGGAAGAGAAAATTGAGTCCCTGAAAAGGCAAGAAAGGATAGGATCTGAAAGACAACTGGAAGTTGTTGGGCTTTCCATAGGAACAGGGACAGGGCTTCCAGTGTAACAGAGGAAAGGTAGAGAGAGTGAGTACAGGTGTGGAAAGATTGTTATCTTTGGTGGTAGGAAGAAGGGAAAATGCCTGTTGATTTTTTCTTTCTTCTTCCACAACATAGTTTAGTTCACAAAACAAAATTAATGCCTATCATTACGTGCAAGGTGCAGAAAGGAGGTAAGCTAGATAGTCTCCAGTTGCTAGAGTACCTAAAGTACTGTTTTGGTGTCTATTGCTATTTAACAAATTACTTTCAAACTTAATAGCTTAAAACAAAAATTGATTTCTCATCATTCTGTAGATTGACCAAGTGGTTCTTTTGCTTCACAAGGTGTTGACTGGGGTGCTGAGAATGGAGGTTATGTCCAAAATGGCCTCCCTCTCATGGCTGGCAGTTGGTGCTGGCTGCTAGCTGGAAGCTCAGCCAGGACCAAGTGGTTCTTTTGCTTCACAAGGTGTTGACTGGGGTGCTGAGAATGGAGGTTATGTCTAAAATGGCCTCCCTCTCATGGCTGGCAGTTGGTGCTGGCTGCTAGCTGGAAGCTCAGCCAGGATGTAGCTTCTGGGAAAAGCCACTTGGCCTCTACAGATACCCCTATAGTTTTCCATTTCAAAAAAATTAGAATGTGAGCATTATAATTCATTACAAAGTGAATTCTGTTCTCCCATGGACCCACATCACAAAATTTCAAACTAAAAAATACTTGAAATTGAATATAAATTTCCACTGGAAAAATGTATCTTTGATGAAGTGATTGGTAGGTGAAACAGTCCATATGATATTGTAAACATTGTATCACCCTTACACCCTCTGTCTACTAGAAATTTTGATTCCAAGTTGAAAAACTTTATCTTTGCCATGGTTTCTGTGTTTTATAGCACTTTCCCTACTTTAGCCCACAACCTCCCCTTTTCAGACCATGAGAATTTCTTTCATATCTGAGGCTCCCCTGCAGGGTGTCCAGTGACATTTTCTACAAGGATGGAAATCTTCTGTATTTTCACTGTTCAATACAGTAGCTACTAGTCACATATAATGACTGAGCACCTGAAATGTGGCTAGTGCAAATAAGAGAGAATTTCAAATTTTAAATTTTATAGTTAGTTTTAACTGCTTACAATTGAAATGCAAATAGCCACATGTGGTTATTGGCTGCTGTATTGGACACCACAGCCTGATGTCTCACTTGCAGATCACAGAATTCTGTTCATCTCCTTTTCTCTAGAAGCTGAAAAATCTGAGCTGCAATATCACAATTTACTGATGGGCATTGTCTTATAGTTTTTATTTGTAGTAATTTGATTAATGTTTGCATCCCTCACTAGATCACAAGCTCGTTAGGGACAAGGGCTTCGTCTACTTTTTTCTCACTTTTATATTATGCCCAGTACCTAGTCCAGTCTCTGGAACATAGTAGGTGAGCAATAAAGATATGAGTAAATGAATGAATTAAAGAGTATCCATACACCTTTGATATGAATGAGGACTCCACTATCTACAGAGTGCATGTGTGTGTGTGTGTGTGTGTGTGTGTGTGTGTGTGTGTGTGTGTGTGTGTGTGAGAGAGAGAGAGAGAGAGAGAGAGAGATTAATTCTAGAAAAGTATCTAAAGACATGAGGAGGAGGAGATCAAGACTAGGTTATTAAGACAACATAGAGTTGGTTGCATAGTGCTTCAGAATGAGAAAATTGGCTTTATTAATAAGACTCTTTTTAAGCATTGACTATATGCCAGACAGTATCCTAAGTACTTTACCTGAATTATTTTATGTAATCCCAGTAAGATATCCCTGTGAAATAAGTACTGTTATTATTCCCATTTTACAGGTGACATGGAGGATAAGAGGAGTAACTTACCCAATGTCATACAGCTAGTAAGTAGTAGAGCAAGCATTTAAACCCGGGCAATCTGACTTCAGAGCCTACCTTCTTAACCACAATGCTGTATTGCTTTCTGTTTGATTGTGTCCATATGGTGACAGAAGCTTAGTGACCTCAAATGTCTGCATCAGGCATTTGTCTAAATTTAAGCTCAGTAAGCTAGTGTCTCCTGGAAGTCTAGGCCTCTTTCCTGAACTGCAGGTGGAGGGAAGGTGGGGGTGGTAGTACTGAGGATAACAGGATATGAAAATCTGCATAGAATTATTTTTCTCAAAAAGTTAGACAAATATTTTTACATCCAGGACTTTTTGCTTTTTCCTAATAAAGAGAAAAATAAAAGGTTTTATTTAATAAAACAAAACACAAAATAATCAGTCTCCCCCTTCTCCAAATCTCTGGTCTAGTAAGAAGGATTAATGAAAGCTAAGAGTTACTGTAGTCTTCTTATGAATTAGCTCATTTTATTTCGCTTTCCCTCTCCCTTCTCCTCATCTCTGTCATTCATTTAGGGCTCCATAGGTAGTCCATAGTGACATTCCCATTTAGTTGCTTCTTTAATTGCTTCATGTAAGGACATCTTATCTTCCTCTGCTAGTTATACTGTTCGCCTCCCCACCCCACCTCCCATTCAGTCTCCACCCTTCCCTGTTCTGCACTGACCTCTAGGGGTTACATCACAGGGTTCCCTCACCCTCTGGCTTCCGATAGGGTTCAGAAGAAGCTTGGCACGGAGGTCGGAGGTTGGAGGAAGAGCGGGAAGAAAGAGAGATTGGGGTGTTTCTTCCCCCCACCTCTTCCCTTCTTTGGTGCCATGTCCTTGCAGTAGCTACCCGACGGTCCCTCCTATGCGACTCCAGCACCCACTGGGATCCAGTGACACTCTCTCTTCATCTTGCCCCTGCATGTCTAGGGAAGGGAAGATTTTACCACTCTTGCTAGTCCCTGGGTACCTCTACATACCTCTTGTTTCCCTTAACTCTGCCCACATCTTTGTAAATAGTCCCCTTAAATTATTTTCAGTAGACTGTTTTGCATAGAATACTATTTCCTGCTTGAGACCTTTTGTCTATAATGGATTTTGGTCTATTTCCCCTCCAGTGGTCTTTCAAATTTCTTAAAGGCCTGGAAGAGGCCTAGACTTCCAAATGGGTATAAGATTAAACAGGCCTCAGGTAGATTGTCCCACAAAATGGACTATGATATTTTATCACTTTGTTTCTGACATTGTTTGGGAGAGAGAGACTCTGAATGTTACACACCTGTGTACCATGTTATACATATCAGAGACAGTTCTTCAGGCTTTCTTTTTGTTGTCGGATGGCTGGTATGGAGATCCGAACCCTCAACCCTGGTGTTACCACATCTCACTCTAACCATCAGGATTTTTTTTACAGCTTGAATGAAATGACCTCAAGATTATTCATTCCCTTTGCTCTGAGACTGGGATCATCAAGGAGCCTTGTGATTACTAAATTGGTTTCCTAACTTGGAGGGTGGACACCAGTATTTCAGACCCTGAAAAAGTATACTCTTCTTTTACATTAATCAAATAGATTTTTTTAAAGAAAAAAAAATACAATGTCCCATCCTCCCATCTTCTCCCTTCCACATGCATACCACCTTTTTCCTTTCCAGCTTGTTAAAATGAAGATTTCTGTTACCCAGATCTATAAACTAATCTGTATCCATTTTCCAATACTATATCCATTCTCTGCCTTCCCTGCTGTTTTAACAGAAGAATCACTTTTCCTGTCAAAGAGCAGCTCCTCTCTTTGTGCTTTTATGTCTCTCTCTCTTGTTTTCTTAAGGGCTTCTGTTCTTCAATTATCCCTTTTTTCCCACAACAATTTCTTCCTTTATATTGGAATATTCCCTTTATCATACAAGCATGCTCTAGCATCTCCTATTTTAGCAGAAACTCTGCCTTGACTTCACATCCCCCTCCAGCTAGTGCCTCATTTCTCTGTTCCTCTGCACAGCAACACTTTTTGAAGAAGTTGTTTATACTGGCTGTCATCACTTCCTTACCTTTCATTGACTCCACTCTGGCTTCCTCCCAGGAAGCCATCACTCCACTGAAACAGCTTTAGTCAAGGTCATCAGTGACCTCCATGTCGCTGAATTCTATTGCTACTTCTCATCTTACTCAGCTTCTTATAAACATTGGACACAGTCAACCAGTCCTTTTAAAATACTTTCTTCTCTTGGCTTCGTGGCACCATTGTCTCAGTCTCCTTTCCTGACTCTTCTTTATTCAACCTGTAAATGCTGGGTGGCCCCAGGGCTATGTTCTAGACTTACACCATCCGCATGTGGCTATCGAGCCCTTGAAATGTGGCTGGTGTGAAATGAGATCTGTTGTAAGCAAAAAATACACTTTGGATTTCAAAGATTTAGTATGAAAACAATGTAAAATATCATTAATTTTTTATGTGAGTACCATGTTAAAATAATAATATTTTAGATATGTTGGGTTATTAAAATAAATTCCCTCCGTTCCTGTTTAGTTTTTAATGTGGCTCCTAGAAAATTGGAAATTACACATGTAGCTCACATTTGTAGCTCACACGTATTTCTTCTGGCCAGTGCTGTTCTAGATCATCTTCCCTATCGACCTCCTCTTTTCATCATCTTATGTGTTCCATAGCTTTTAGTACCATCTATCTGTCGACTCCCAAATTTACACTTCTAACTCTGACATCTCATTTGAAGTCCAGACTTATCTATCCAGCTGGTACTTGAATTTCTATTTGCTTGTCTAACAGGCACCTCAGTATTAATATGTCAAAAATGGAATTTTCTATTTCCTTCAGCCCTCTTATGTTACTTTCTGAGTTTCCCATCTCAATCAGTGGTGTCATCATTTGTCCTGTTGCTCAGCCAAAAACTCGAGTCATCTTCAGTTACTCTGTTTTCTTCACATACTTCATCTACTCTTCAGCAAGTCTTGTTGGTTCCACCTTCAAATTATATCTTGTATTCCATTAATTTTTCTTCATCTCCATTGCCACTACTTAAGTTTAAGCCACTGTCACCTCTCACCTAGACTACTGCAACAGCTCCCTAACTGGTCTTTTTGATCCTCTCTTGCCCCATTACATTCTCTGCTCCATATATCAGAGTGATCTCTTTTAAATATAAATCAGATTGTGTCATTCCTTTATTTAAACCTTCCAGTGACTTTCCATTGTACTTAGAATAAAATCCAAACCATATCTTGCAAGGCCCAGCATGAGTCTGTTCTCTACTTAATCTCTCTAACCTCATCCCATGCCACTCTTCCTCCTTGTTACAACAATGTCTAACCTTATTGACCTTCCTTCTGTTCTTTGATCATGTCAGGCTTATTATTGCCTCACGCCCTTTGTGTGGGATTCTTCTCTCTGCCTCAAATGTTCTGCTCCCAGAGATTTTTAAGGCTGACTCCTCTTCATTCTTCAAGCTCAAATAGTATCCCTTAGATCATCCTTGCAAGTTGTGTCCTATCCTAGTCATTTTCAATCCAACCATGCTCACACACCCTCTTTTTTCTCCCTTTTTTCTTTCTCTCACTGAAATTTTTGTTCCCTTTTTAGTGTTTGTCTCCTTCTAAGAGTGTAAACTCTCCAAGAGCAAAGACCTTATGTGTCTTATTCGCCCCTGGATTCTCAGCATCTGGTATAAAGCTTGATCCAGAGCAGGCACTAAAAGTATTTTTTGAATCACAAGTTATAAAATAAATATTAATCAAATGGATTTTTTTAAAAAAGAAAAAATGAATAAAGACATTTTCAGAATGAAAAGTTCATTTTTGAATGAATAATATGGAATGCCTTAGAAACTAAGGCATGAGTCGAGAAGTCATACATTGGGCCTTAATGGATATTAATTCCTTAGTGTGATTGAGTTTGTCATATCAGCAAATACTGAAGACCTGTTGTTTACAGAGCATATTGTCTCTGCTCTTAGAATTGGGAGAGCTGAGAGAACAGTAGGACACTGAACCTGTGAGGGGCAAAAGGGAGGGATGACATTAAAGGAGAAAGGGCTCAGATCCCCAGACTGGCCACGTGCCAAAAAAAAGATAAAGGAGAAAGGTGTGTGCATGTGTGTATGTTGGGTGGAATCCAGGGCAGGTACTAGCTCAATAGATAACAGTCCGCCTGACTCTAATTTTGCCTAAATTTTAGCTCTAGCAGGAAACACGGCTATTATTTCTTTAACATCTGGGCCAGTGCTATGTATAGTAGGTTTTCAATAAATGCTTCTTAGTAAGATGAATACAGACAGTTATGAATTATAAAGAAAAGTCAGGAAAAGTAAAGTTTTAAAATTACTGACCTCAGATGATATTGGAAGTGTCTAGGAACCAAGTGAAAAAGAAAGCACATGAACTGAAAACTATGAGGTGGAAACACAGCTGAACTGGACACTCAAATGTACATTAGCCTGGAGATTTGGGAATACAAGAATAATTTCTTCTTCTTGTCCTGCTTCACGCCCCCAGAGTTGAATCAACCTCAGAGTCCCTGATGACCTCAGGAGAGGATTCCAAATACACAAGATTTGGGAATACAAGAATAATTTCTTCTTCTTGTCCTGCTTCACACCCCCAGAGTTGAATCAACCTCAGAGTCCCTGATGACCTCAGGAGAGGATTCCAAATACACAAATCAGGAAAACAGAGTGGGGAAAGAATCTTTGAAAGTTAAACAGCAAAAATATTCATCTTGAAGACATCTCCTTTTTTTCCAATCCAAATTAGATATGCTACGACGTGTGAAAGAAAACTTATGATGGTGCCAAGCATGAACATATTATCTGGTTGTGATAATCCAGAACAGATACATCTGTGTCCAGATTGTACTTCTCCTGTGATCTATTTTAGGGAGCTTCTGAATTTGAATCTAAAATTGATATCTGGGAAAGAGATAATAATTTGTGCTCACATAGCACTTTTCATCCAAAGCCTCAAAGCAGTTTACAAAGAAATAAGTATTATTATCCCAGATGGAGCAACTCAGACAGAGGGACTGCTGCCCTTTTCAGCAAATTGTGGAGTGGAAACCCCTGGACTCTGAACACAGCCCTAGGCTACAAATTATTGAATCATGGCCTCTCTTGATTGGGAGGTGGGACTACCAATGATGAGATTAAAAAAATAATAAAACAGAACATCAAACTCTAATCTTAAGAACTTTAGCATGTGTTCAAAACATATGACAATGGATACTTTTGAAATTGCTGAATTTTGGACAAAGTATGCCTACTGATAATAAGAAAACTGGTTATCATAGACTAATAATGGCTGACGTGCTGAGCATTATTCTAAGTGGGTTATGTATATTATGTTATTTAAGACTCACAACAATTTTAATGAGGAACTATTATCATTTTACCCATTTTACAGTTGAGGAAACTAGAGAGAAATTAAGTAACTAGGCCAAAATGTCAGTTAAGCAAGTGGCAGACCTGGAATTCAGACACAGGCAATTTGAGTCCACTGCCCTCACTCTTAGCCAGTTATTCTGTGTTAGGTACCATATGAAGCCTTTTGTGTGAACTATCTCACTTAATCCTTACAAAAACTACTAAAGGTAGATATATTATTATCCTAATTTTATTGGGTAAGAAAACTAAGGCTTAGAAAGTTGAAATGACTTGCCCAAGCTCACATTCCAGTAGGGGCAGAGCCAGGATTTTGAAAAGTAGATAAAAGAGCACTAGGCAAGGCATCAGGGTATTAAGGCTGTTGCTGCCACTAAGGCTGTGGGGCCTTGAGCAAATCAAATAATAATCTCCATGGGCCCTGTGTCTTCCTCTGCAAAGGACATTGGGCTACATTGATGTTAAAGTCCTTCCCAGTGCTTAAATTCTGATTGTCAATGCCTGTTTTCTATTGTCACTTGTTTGAAAATCCTTAGAGAAAGAGAAATTAACCACACAGAACCTGAAAGTAACTCTGGAAGCCAAATTTAGAAAACAGATCTTCAAAGGAGAAAAAAAGTGAAGTTTACAAAATGTCTTTATTTAGAAAGAAGACTGTCCTGCAAAGTGTTTGGCATGATTTGTAAGACTCAGTGACCAGATAAAAGCCATACATATCTCCTTGAATGGCCAGTTCTCTTGTAACCTGGTTCAGTGGTCCTTTCTGGCCAGCTAAACTGGCTAAAGCTGGAAGAAGCCCATCTTGTGTGGGAGGGATCTGAGAGAAGAAGCCAAGCTTTTCATGTGGGTGTTCTAGCTTGAATTCAGAATGTCTATACCATTCTGTCTCCTTCTGTTTTTGTTCTTAGTGATTATTATATAGTGACCCAACCCACTGCTACCATGAACCAGTTTTTTCACAACCTTGTGGTGAGCCATGGTGTAGTGAACAGATTTGACTTTCCATTCTCCATGTGGTTCTTTCAAAAGTGTGGGTTTGAGTCTGTGATAAATCTTGGCAAAAAAGCTATCTGTAGCCTTATGATCTTGGGAAAGTCACTTAAATTCTCTGTGTCTTGATTTTCCTCATCTTGTTGTAAAATGATGTTTATAACACTTGTTCTCTTGTGTTACAAATTTCAAATAGTATGATATTTGTGGAAGTAGTTTGGAGAGATTAGAGACTTCTTGCATGACAAGGAAAGTGAGGTTGAGAGAATGCCTCTCACCTAAAGAGACCTGGTGGTGGTGTGCACGAGACAAGTGCTCTGTCGGTGGGCAGGGCTGAATTAGAGTTGGACTCTGCCTGTCATCTGAGCAAGTTATTAAACCTCTATAAGTCTTTTCAATTTGTAAAATGCAAAGTTGTTGAGGTATGGAAATAGTAAACATGAAGCTCCTACACATAATAAGCCATTAATAAATGGTAGCTATTATTATTTTTATTATCAATTGTTGAATTATAGTGCAGAGTTAGCAGATTCATAATACCAGGTCTCATATTTTAAAACATGCATACTATTTCATTTTGAACTCCAGGAAGAAGCCAGTATAGAATTGGGCTGTCCTTCTAGGAAACCAAATAGCTTGTCTTCTAAATGGCTGAGGCCAATTCTGGAAGCTTATCCTCATACACATCACACCTTAAGGAAATCAGGACAGTATGAGAGTGCTTCAAAAAGTTCATGAAAAGATTCATATTATATTTTAATTCTGTTTTTCCACAAACTTTTTAAGTACCCTTGTATCTTTCTTCCCTTTAGAAGTTTCTGCCTAAGTCCCCACACTCTATGGCCTCAGGAATTCTAGAAGACTGTTGGGATATCAAAACTTGCCTTTGCATTCTAAGGCTCTCTGAACAGGATATAATAACAATGAAATAATTCCCAACACTTTTTAGCATAGGAACCTCATTTTAAGGTAAAATAAAATCTCAAGGAATCCCATATAATAATAGTTCTACTTAAAAAAAAAAGTTCTACTTTAAGTAGCCTTTGATTGGAAAAATGCGTGATAAAAATTCAGCAACAGGAAAAAAATTAGTCCTGTCTTGAAATTTTTTTTGAATAGGTAGTATATAGACTTAATACAAAATGCACAAAGCACAAAGGGAATACCACAAAATTGTCCTTCTTGCACCCCAGCCCTCAGTCATACAGTGCCCTTCCCCAGAGCTAACTATTGTCTCAATTCCTGCTGTGTCCTTTCAAAGGTAATCTATGCACTATAAACATTTACATAATTATCCTTTTTAAAAAGACAAAATGGTAGCATATCTTACCACTCTTCTTCATCTTGCTTTTTTTCACTTAACAATGTCTTATTATACTTTGTTATACTTTAAGATGCATATGTATAAAAGGAGAATATGTATTTTTATCCATCGTGACATCTACTATTAAAAAATTGCATTGCATTTTTTAGTATACAGGAAATTCTAGTGTGCAATGACTATATAACACTTAGAGATTCTCAGCTCTTAGATTGGGAATCACTGGTAAAAGTAAAACATCAATAATATTCAGCATTAATTTTAATCCTTACTGTGTGCCAGGCATGGTTCTAAGCACTTTATACATATTATCTCACATTATCCACATCTTACTTATCCTTCTAGTCTCAGTTTAAATGTTATCTCCTTAGAGATAAGCCTTTCCTTATACAAACAGACCTACCCTCTCCCCTTTAAATTATTCTCTATCATTTCATCCTGTTTATTTCCTTCAGGATACTCATCACTATAAGTAATCAGTTACCTATTTGTCTACTTGTTTACTGTGTCTCCCTAACCAGCATAACTTTTTGAGAGCAGGGACAGTGTTAGTTTAGCTCACCATAGTACACCCAGTAACCAGTATGGTGCCTTAGTGTTTGGCATAGAGGAGTCATTCAATTAGATATTATTGAATAAGTACATGTGAGCAAAAGACACTTTATGAGGTAGACCCTGTTATTTTCTCATTATACTGATGAAGAAACTAAGGCCTACAGAATGAAATAGACACACCCCATAGTTAAGTTGCAAAATTGCTTTAAAACTCAGCTCTGCTTGACTCCAGAGCACAAGCTCATCACCACTGCTCTGGTCTCAGAAACAGAAGACTGAGTACTCTTCTTACTGTGTGTGATCTTGAGTAAGTCCCTTTTCCTCTTTGAGACTTTTTCTTTCATTGAAACATGAGAGGGTAGAGTTAGCCATCTTCCTTATAGAAATTTTTTGTGATTTATGAGATCTGTGATCTATGAAAACGAAAAGGGGAATATTGAAGGGGCCAACAAGGTTGATGCCTTTAAAAGTGCTGATTTTCATTTTTTTTCTTCCCACCCTCCTTCCTTCACTGAAGATCTCCTGACCTTTATTCTCTGCCAGGAACTATGCTGGATGTGATAGGGGTCCAAAGACTAATAAGACATAGTCTCTGACATTAAGGTGCCTGGTCTGATGGGAGATGCAGACCCATTACCAGCTGCTTGCAGAACAGTATGGGCCAGTGTCATACTAGTAACCTGTGAGGCACATGGTAACACAGAGGAGAAGGCATTAATTCCATGATGTATGTGTATGGTGGTGAGAGTAGAGGTAGATATGCAGGAAGCAGAGATGAGGTAGAACGCTGAGCTGGACCTTGAGGAAGGAATAGTTTTCCAGGTGGACAAGAAGGAGGTGAGCTTCCTGGACACAAGAAACATTACAGGCAGAAGCAAACCAAGAAACAGCACAATGTGTTGAGGATTGCAAGGGGAGGGGTTTGCTCTCAGCATATGGAGGTGGTAGGTGGAAGTAGCCTATAAAGAGCCTTGCTGAAGTGTTTGGGCTTTACTTCTGAGAGCAGTGGCATGGCCAAATTATATTTACATTTTATTTTTAGAAAGATCACTTTGGCAGTGGCAGGCCTGGAGGTGGGTGATGAAGTAAAAGGTGAGGTGATCAGTTAGGAGGCTTTGCAGTTGTCCAGGTGAAAGATAATGAGGACTTGGACTTAAGGTATTTGCTGCAGAGTTGGGAAGGAATTAAATAAATTGGAGATTTTTTAAAAAGTTAGAGCCAAAGGACTTGGTGATTGATTGGATGAGGAAGAATAAGGGATGAGACTAAGGGACTTATTGGAATGGACTGGGTGGCCAAGTATAAAATGGTGCCATTTATAATTATAGAGAATTTGGAGTGAGGTGGGAGTAACATGCTGTTGGCTTCGGATTTATTGAGTTTGAGGTGTCTCTTAGACAGCCAGGAGGAAAGGTGTAGCTGCCTCTTTCCTTTCCAGAATAGCAGTCCTAGCCTAAGTCTGACATCCTTGGGTTAGTTTTCTGTGGGGCCCAGTCAGGGATAAAATTCTCCAAGACTTCATTGGCATTCCAGAGCTCAACATCTTTCTAGGATAAAAGTTGGGCACTGAAAACTCCCTTGATCCTCACTGATAAGGAGAATGAGTTATGGACCTGTTTTGTTGTCGTTGTCCTTGTTGTTTTTTAAATCAGATGCTGGTTTTAGTGGAGCAAGCTCTTCTACCTCTTGCAAGCACCAGACTTTAAAAAAGAAGTAATTTCCACGGATCAGCTTCTGGCCCTGAAAGGCTCTGGCTCTCAATTGGCTCCCAAGAAGCCCCCCACCTCTCTTAGGGAGCGAATTTTTAAAAGAAGATGAGGTTGTACAGCGCTGTATGGTCCCGCGTGGCTGCTAGAGTCTTGGGGACTGGACCCTCTCCCACCCACCACCTCTGGTTAGGTGTCCTCAGTGCTGAGACAGGACTCCCTATAGCCCCAACTCTTTACAAAATGACGGGGCTGGGATCCTACCCCACCTCTACTCAAATATCCAGCGCTCACCTGGCGGTGGCAGGGCCGAGCACGTGGGATCATTTAGGGGCCAGCCTCCAGGGTCGTCCTAGGGAAGGGGACAGCCCAGGAGGCGAGAGGCTGGCCTGCCACCTTGGCCTTGTCAACCTCCCTGGCTCCTACAGCTGATGGCCAAAGCAGGGGCACGCCCTGTGTCCCACTCCCACGTTCATAGGATGGTGCAAGAATCCGTTCTCTCTTTTCTGCCCTCTGCTCAAGCACTACCCCCACTGTCATGCTGATAAATTTCAGGAGCAAAAGGTGGTACGATTCCTCTCTCGCCCCTTGTGGGCTGAAGGCGGGCACTAAAGCAGTGCAGTCCCAAGCTTCCCCTGCAGAAGCCGCGCTCCCCACTCGGTCCGGAGATAGAGGGGGCGCGAGAGAGCAAGTGGGCGGGCGTCCCATCCTCCGCATCCTCCTCCAGGTCCTGGCGCGCAGGGTGGGAGCGCTGCGCTGCGCCGCGCTGCGCATCGCGGCCCGCTTGCAGCCTGCCCCCTGCCCTAGCCGGGCCACCTCCCCGGGCTGCCGGTGGAGGACTACAAGGCGCTAACGTTACGCTGTTTCCGGTTTTCCAGCGGGCTGTGTTCCCCTCCCAAGGCGGCGGCGGCTGAGCGGCGGAGCCCCCCAAATGGCCTGGCCAGATGCGGCAGGTTTGCTGCTCAGCGCTGCCGCCGCCGCCACTGGAGAAGGCTCGGTGCAGCAGCTACAGCAACAACAGCAGCAGCAGCAGCAGCGAGAGGAGCAGCAGCAGCAGCAGCGAGAGCGGCAGCAGCAACAGCAGCATCTCCCGTCCCGCTGCGCCCCCAGAGCCGCGGCCGCAGCAACAGCCGCAGCCCCGCAGCCCCGCAGCCCGGAGAGCCGCCGCCCGCTCGCGAGCCGCAGCCGCCGGCGGCATGAGGCGCGACCCGGCCCCCGGCTTCTCCATGCTGCTCTTCGGTGTGTCGCTCGCCTGCTACTCGCCCAGCCTCAAGTCGGTGCAGGACCAGGCGTACAAGGCACCCGTGGTGGTGGAGGGCAAGGTACAGGGGTTGGCCCCGGCTGGCGGCTCCAGCTCCAACAGCACCCGCGAACCGCCCGCCTCGGCTCGGGTGGCGCTGGTGAAGGTACTGGACAAGTGGCCGCTCCGGAGCGGGGGGCTGCAGCGCGAGCAGGTGATCAGCGTGGGCTCCTGTGCGCCGCTCGAAAGGAACCAGCGCTACATCTTTTTCCTGGAGCCCACGGAACAGCCCTTAGTCTTTAAGACGGCCTTTGCCCCCCTCGACACCAACGGCAAAAACCTCAAGAAAGAGGTGGGCAAGATCCTGTGCACTGACTGCGGTGAGTCGCCCCCTCCCTCTGCTAGAGAAAGGGGGGAGGGGCGAGGTGCTGGAGAATGGGGGTGGGGTGGGGAGGTGCTGCAGGTGCCCAGGCCTGGCAGTGTCCTGCCGCTGGGGGGTGGGGCCACCCCTGGGCAGGGCGCCTGGCACGGGTGGGTGAGGGTTTTGGGGTTGGGGAGGAGGATCAAGCTCAAAGTGTGCCAGCCAGGGATGGGGGGCGGGAGGAGGCGCTGGCCTGTGCCAGCAGGGATCTGCGGCTGATGTATGGCATGGGGGGCTGGAAAGATGCCATCATAGCCCAGTAGCAGAAGGAAAGACGGAGAGGTCCGAACAGTGCTGGCCTGAGGCTCAGTGAGTCAGGAGTGACCCTCAGAGGCCTTGCCCGCTCTGCTCCCTCGGGCCTGCCTTGTCCAGGTTGGCAGGGTCTGCAGGAGCAGCTGGGCAGACTCCCAGGCTATGAAGGCCTCTGCTTACAAGTTCTCCTAGGGAATGATCGCCCCCGCCCCCTCCTTCCTCTCCTGGGCTCGCTGCTCTGCTCATCCACACCGCTGGCGCAGGCAGAGTTGGACTTTTTCTGCTTCTGTTTTCCTTTGCTGTCCTCCATGTGGCTCTGGTTTTTTGTTTTGGGTTTTTTTTTTTTTTCCTCCATCGTGATTGCCTGTCTCTGCTAAGTGGATAGCACAGCCTTCTCAACCTCCAGGACTAGCAAGCAGACACTTCTTTTCGCTGTTTCTGGGGGATCTTACTAGGTCTGTTGATGATGACGATGAAATACAGTAACTTCTGCTGAATGCTGTAAGTTCAGCTCTGACACCTTCTTGGCCGGGTATATTGACTGCATCTCTCATCTTCATGATGTTGGGTGCTGCACAGGAATGCAGGTGATTAGAGACAAAAACCTGAAATCTACAAATCTGTAGTTCTGTGCAGCTGGGAATGGGGGTCTTCCACATTGGAAGTCAAAGAAATGTCAGTTTAAGAGCTTTTTCTTCTTGTCCCTGAATCCAGAGTACTTACTTCTCAGTGAAATATTTCAGATTGGATTGTCCCCACAATGGAGTATTTGGAGTTAGCCTGCCTTGTGCTTATTCATATTGGGATTTCATTTTGTCTCAAGTAAGGCTGAATTTGTTGCATGCTGTGTGACTCGACCACGTAATCACTGAATTGTGATAGATGTCCTGGACTCTCATAGAAGTTGTTATGTTTACCAGTTTACTAACTGATTCTGGGTAGTGTAGATTGGGTTTGAGTAGCAAAACATATGTAACAGCTCAGAGAAGTTTTGCTGCCCTCATCCTTCTATTTGGGGGGGGGTAGCTGGTGGGTGTGGGGATCTGAATCCCTGACCTTGGTGTTATAAGGCTGCCCTCGTCTTTCTAGATCAATGTCTTTGACTTTTGGAAGCTCCCCCACCTGACCACCCCCACCCCGCTTCGAGAGGCAAATTTTAAGAGTTTGTTTGTGGGAGTATATCTAGGCACTATGTTAAACTGTGATCACTTTTAATGAGAAGAATCTTGGCAATGTCTTAATCAGGAGGGAAAAAACTTCAGGGGTAACAGCAGTTTATGGCTCTGACATTATTCTAAGGAATATTGTTGACTTCTTTTTAATGTTAATTTCATGCTCTGAAATGTTTTGTGTTGACAAGTTGAGACTAGGTAAGAATTTCTAGTTTTTTATTCTATTAAGTATTTTATCTGAGATCCCTTGGGGAGCTGTGGAACTGTATTGTACAGTGGGAATAGATAGTAAACACATTTACTGAACCTTGTCCAAGGTCAGTTTCTTTTTGGTTTTTAGTGAGTTGCTCCTGAATATGCACGGCACACATCTTCACATAATCCCTAGTCTAGGCCACTGAGGACCTGATGGTCATTGTCAGATAACCCCATAGAGTAATGGGCTTCTCCGCTCCCTTGTTCCCCTCTTCCTGTTATCTCCTTCCTCCAATGCAATATGCTTTATCAGTTATACCTTTTTTGTTTTAGGGAGCATTTAAAAGTTTAACAGTTAAATGCAGAGGTCATGAAAGATTTGAGGGTCAGAAATATAGTCCACTTTTAGGTTATGGTCATTTCATATTATTAAAATAGCATATATAGTATAGTTCTCATGAAAATAAACTTAGGACTGCAAGCACTGGTAAAGGGAAGGCCCTCACACATCACAAATTATCAAGGAGCAGGAATGTGTATGGCAGTAAACATTTTAGAATGCAAAAAATTTCACTTTGAATTGATAGTGTATAGATAGGTGTCAGTTTAGGGGACTTTATATAAGGGGATTAGAAACTAAAGGACATATTTGTGAGAGGAGACTTGTGGAATTGGTGATAATATAACAGAAGAGTATAAACTGTATTTTCTTATTTTCTACTATGTGGTTACAGAAAACAAGTACTGGTGATGGTATATTAAATAAGGAAACAAAATCACCTTAACTAACCACAACACCTTCCTTGTGCTCAGCAGCTCAGCAGGAAATAACTAACAAATTCAGTTTCTGTTTTCCATGCTAAAGAAAGCCTTCTGGGCCACAGGGTCATTGGGAACATTTTCTCCTTGGAGCAGATTTGCCCATTGCAAAATAGGGAAACTGGCACTTGGAAAACTGTCATCCTGGCCGTTATATTGAGCGACTGAGGTTGCATTGTTACTTTGTTTAGCCAGTTTCAGTACTGAGCATGTCTGTGTTCTGGGAGTTGTGGTTCCTAGGGAGGTCATCTAGAAAGCTGTGTCTTGGGGGTGGGGCAGGACTTTGAGATGATGTACCATATGGAAAGATATATTGTGCAGGGGTCATACGGGACCCTTTCTAAAAGATCCTCATAAACGGCTAATTTTAACTTAAATGTTGACTTGAAGTCTGTGATCTAAGGTGGGGAACGGTAGACAGAGGTCTTGCTGGAATAGAAATACCTGCCAGAGGGGCACTTTGACAGATCTAATGTGTATCATTTATCCAATACTTCCTCTGGTGGTAAAGAGTTGAGTAAAATCTTTGCATTTCTAAGGAGAGGGAAAAAAGTTAGAAAGGCCTTGCAGAGATTAGCAACTCTGACAATGCTTTAAAAGCACCCTGTTCTGCAAATAGGCCTGCATTTTAGAAGATGGTTACATATATTTTGGTATAATTACACCCTTATCTGTTGCTTTCTTATATATATGTTTTAAAGCTGTTTCTTTATTGAATAGATGCAGAAGATAGCATAAAAAAAGGAAAGATCATTTCTTCCCTTGGGAGTTTCTGATCCGCAGTTTTCCAATGCATAGTGCACTTTGTTGCTAAACATGGAAAAGGTGTATTCCTGGGGGAGTTTACATTCTTAGGATAGTTTTAAATTAATCTGGCACCCAGATTCAGATATTAGAGAAAGGTGGTTCACAAAATTCAGCATAAAAAAAGCAACTGCATATTTTTTAAATGCTGTTTATTTAAAGAATCTTTTCTTCCCCAGCCAGCTGGAAACCCAGCTGTGCTGCAGCTTGAGGATGGGAAAGTGAAACTAGATTAGAAACTGACCAGTCCTAGTGATGAGGACAAGGCTTGGTTATGGATTTAGGACTTGAATTATTATCATAATGTAATTATTTCTTGTAGTGGCTGCTTTCCTCCGTAGACTGCAGTTTTGGAGCACAAGCAATATCTTATCTTTGAGATCTTTCTCCTAGTTCCCCTGGCCCCCAGTGTTTGGTGCTATGCTTGGCTTGTAGAAGGACTCTCCATAAGTGTCTTTTGAATGGATGAAGTCAAGTGAAAGGTAAAAAAGAAAGCCTCCAGATTAATACTAAAACAATCCTAACTCTCCTATCTGTGACCCCAAATCCTGTGTTGAAAAGCTGAGTTTGATGATAGCCTTTACCTGTCGCTATGGGAACCTTTTTTTCCAAAGGAGTCATTATTAACTAGAGTACTTAACCACAATGTGCTTAATCATTGTGTTGATTAGTGTTAATGGGATTTCAGCGGTGGAGAATAAAGGTCTTGCTTGGAGAAGATCCTCTTTTTTTTTTTTTTTGGAAGGTAGATTACCACTCCCCACCCCCAAATTTAAACAAAAATAAAACAACTATCAGTTTGAATTAACAAACGGTTTGGGAGTTAGGGAGGGTGGAATATTAACAGCCTAGGTGACTAACTTCCTCCTGGCCCCCAGTTAAAGCAACTATGCTTCCTCTTTACCAGCCTCTATTATCTAGGACATTTTTATTTACTAATGGCAGTCAGTTTTTTCTTTATAAAAATGTATTTATATTTTTTGATATGTGGCACATTTATATGGCTCAAAACTGAGAAAGTAAATAAGGATGTATGGTTAAAAGTCTCCCTTTTACCCCTGTTCTCAGTTACCCAGCTCTAAGGCAATTGTAAAATAACTTATTCTTGAAATGTGTATTTTTCAAAACAAAATGTTTTTCAAAGTAGTCTTATATTTTTCTTTTAACAGTTGGAGGATGTTAATTTTGCCACTAAGCCAATATTATGGTAAATTCTTCCCAGGTAATACATAGTTTTTTAAACCTAGCCCAAGATCTTAACTACTTAGTTCCTATTATCTCTGAATCCTTTTCTATCTTAACTATCTAGTCAAAGGATACTCTTTTCTTCTTAATCAATACCTTACCTCACAAATATAATCCTAGGGTAAGGAATGAAAACACCAATTTATTTCTCACATACTTTGCCAGTAAGAAGTTTTCCATGACAATAAATTTGTGAGTGAGTCTTAATTGGGATGCTCAAAGGAGAGATCCAAAGGCTTGTCACTGAGATTTAGGGCTGCAGCTCTGCCCATCCAGCAATTCCTACTGTTTCACACACTTGGAAATCTCACAGTAGCGTCCTTGTGGGAAAACACATGATTCCATATGATGGAAAGAGAAAACTCCACAGTGCATGATTGCTTTATTTCCATTCAGAAGCCAAAGACCCCAGTTGACAATGAAGAGTTTGATTTTGACTGTATTCATGCACAATTGGTACAGTTCCAGAGGGATTTAGCCACGTGAGTACTGTTTTGAAGTACATTTAAGGTAAGGAATTTGAACATAGTGTTAAAACTTCAGAGGATCGGGGAATTGCCATTTGGATAAGTAGGAAGAAAGTAAATATGCAAACATCTAAACAGCGGGAAGTCTTAACCCTTTAAATTCTGTTGGTTTAGTGGCATTTAGCAATTGAACATTGATTTGGGAATGGAATGGTGATGTCAATATCAGTGAAGTTTCCTCTGTGCCGTCTTTGACAACTTGTTCTTGGGTCTTTCTTTTCAAGGCCTGAAGTGTTGTTAGTATAATTTGCACTAAAGGTAAAAGAAACTTTCCTCCAAATTTTGAATTTGGATGGATGTATGTGATGAAGGATTTTTGTCTTACCTGTTTCTATCAAATTAATCTTCTCCCACTTACTTTTTGGAATTTGTACATAGAAATAAATGGAGTTTATGAACTTCAAGAGATGATATAGGAACTTTTTAGAAAACAGGAGAAAGTAGATGAATTGACTACTATAAGTGCTAAATTATGGCAAGTTTGAAAAATGACTGTCTTATGTGAAATTAGACTCCTTTAAAAACAACAATACACAAGGACGAATCTTGCTGAGCTAGAGCTCCATGTAAGGCTGTACGAACAATGCAAACATGGAGGATGATTAAAAGGCATGAGGATGACATGAAAGAGGACATGCTGTACTCAGGCAAAGAGCTGGGAAGCTTTTACAAATCTGGGGTCAAAAGACAAATTCACACTGATTGAGATCAGTTGATGCTCATTAGCTGTGATGTTTTTGATAATTATAAAATGAGGTTAAGTTAAGGAACCTTCTTTCCCTGGCCAGTTGCTGCTGGGAGAGTATGACATATGAGCTCTATGGTCACATTCCCTTCCCACTTTGTACATGCAGTTGGATCCAAATGGCCTCTCCAGGGACTTTCTCTGGGACAGAGGCCTAGTGCCTCCAGAGCCTGTTAGCTCTTCTCTACACCTCTGCCCAAACTGACTGTGCTGCTAGCCTCCCAGGGGTGGGGCCGAAGGTGGTTAACATTTCATTTACCCTTGCAGATATTTCCAGAATGGAAGAGACACAGGTATCCCAGAGGGTTTCTGTATGTGATGTTCATGTTACTTTTTATTCTGTTGCCAGAAACAGAATCCCTAATGGTTCTCTTTATCATTCACAGATCTCCTCTCCTGTGCTGAGGACACTGGCTCCTCTATCCCCACCTTCCCTGATCTAGTTTATAAAGGCTGAGGATCTGTCTTTGTCCTTTAGGCTGGAATGTTTTACTTGGTCTCAATCTTGATATAGGTCGACTAACAGAAGCCAAGCTGAACTAACATTTCTTAGAATTGAAGGAGAGGAAGGTCACTACATGGCTAAATACCTGGTTCAGCCC
Source organism: Galeopterus variegatus (assembly GCF_000696425.1). Taxonomy (NCBI): domain Eukaryota; kingdom Metazoa; phylum Chordata; class Mammalia; order Dermoptera; family Cynocephalidae; genus Galeopterus; species Galeopterus variegatus. Next base: position 49,085 of record NW_007730173.1, read on the forward strand.
ATGCAAAAGTCAGGGCATCATTAATTCTATTGTGACAGCAATGTGATTTGGTATCCCAAAGGTTCTTTTACTAAAAGAGCATTCTGTTGATTTCATCTTTTAAATGTTTGCTTCAACAGATATTTGAATATGTGCTCTGTGTAAAGAATTAGGTCAGACCCAGTCTCTGTCATCAGTGAGCTTACAGTCTAGAAGTATGAAGATATAAGTAATTCAATCCAGAATATGATAAATACTATAAGATATGTCACCACAGTGCTTTTGGGAGGAGGAAAGAGTCGTAAAGGAAAGAAAGATCATATCTTGTTAGAGTATTAAAGAAAGTTTCTTGGAGATAGGATTCCAATGGACAGATGAGGTGAGAGTGTTTTGGGGATAGGGAGATGAGTCAATTGATTAAATGTATTCCATGAGAGGGCAGCATTCTCAGTAGTAGAGGGGCATGTTTGTGGTATACATAATAACCAGAATGAAAGGAAGAAATGGGTGAGGACCCTGGAGAGGTAGATTAGGGTGATATTTTCACAAGTTTTGAATGCTAGGCTGATGAATTTAATCTTAATTATGTATGTAGTATTAGAAGGCTTAGGTTAAAAGTAACTCAGTAATGTTTTATAGTTATCAGTGAATGGGTCTTGTGCATATTTTGTTAAAATCATCCCTAAGTGTTTCATGTTTTTTGGATGCTGTTATAAATTGTATTCATTTAATTTCATTTTCCAGTTACTCATTGCTAGTATATAGAAAGGCAATTGTTTTGTTTTCTATATTGACTTTGTATTCCGTGACCTTAAGTCACTTATTAATTCTAGTAACTTTTTTTTTTTTTGGTAGATTCATTGGGATTTTTTTATGTACATGATTATGTTGTCAGTGAAAAAAGACAGTTCACTTTTTCCTTTCTACTGTTTGCCATTTATTTATTTTTCTTGCCTTATTGCACTGGCTAGGAGCCAAGTACAGTGTTGAATAGGAGTGGTGAGAACAGACATTTTTGTTCTATTTGTGGGGGAAAGCATTCAGACTTTCTCTGTTAAGTATGATATTAGCTGAAGATTTTTCATAGATGCCCTTCCTTAAAAAAAAGTCTACTAAATACAATGTGATGACTAAGAGCTTGGGATCTGCAGTCAAATTGTCCTGGGTTTGGAAACCATCTTTTGCATTTTCCAATTAGGTGATGTTGAGCAAGTTACTTTCTGTATCTTAGTTTCCTGTAGAATGGGAATAGTGATAGCACTTAATAGGATTACTAGGAGTATTAAATGAGATAATTCATGTAAAATGTCTAACATATCACTTGCTCAGTAAGTGTTAATTGTTAACAAAATCTTATTAATTTGGACTAATATGAGCAGGAAAACTAGGTAAATAAAAAAATTTAAGTTCTAGAAGTACACTGGGGGCAGACAAGGGGAGAAATTTTTACAAACAACACTTGCTCAGTAAGTGTTAATTGTTAACAAAATCTTATTAATTTGGACTAATATGAGCAGGAAAACTAGGTAAATAAAAAATTTAAGTTCTAGAAGTACACTGGGGGCAGACAAGGGGAGAAATTTTTACAAACAACTATATTTTTCACTCAGATATTCCTATTTATCTCAACTTGAGAGTTATAAGGGCTGGTCTGCTGGAGGTGGTGGTAAGAGAATGGGTTATGTGTGTGGTCTCATTGTAGAGAAGTCCATATGAGGGTATGAATGCTCGTTCTGTGGAAGTCCCAAGTAGGCTACAAATCTTGATGTGCCCATGGGTATGTGTTGACCAATTTTTTGAGAAGCCTGCAGATAGATTTTTTTCCCCTTTTTTCACAAATGGGAGCACCAAGCCCCATATTCCAGTGTCTCTTTCAAAATCTCATCATGCTTGTGGGGTAAACTAAGTTCTGGAGTCCTACCAGGACTGCTCCTTTGGCTTTGGCAGGTCTTATCTTACATTTTACTGTTGTCAGCTGGAGAAGCATCCCTGGAAAATGGTTGAAAGCTTCCTTATTTTCAAAGAAAGCAGGGTCCCTGACCCATTCTGCTTTGATTTGGGGGTTTCCAGGGTTGGGAATGGGTTTGCACCGACTCGTTCATACTCTTTCTTTCTGTACTGAGTTGGGATTGATCTGGTGGCTGCCCAGGGTCAGAGGGGTAGAGACATGGTCATTTTTGGAGTTTGTGGGGTTTTATTTTCATTTTAATTAATTAATTAATTAATTAACTGATGTGTGGAACATGAAAAAAATGAAACTTTGCTTCTTAAATGTTTGTGGGACAAAGACTCCTTGCTTTGGGTTCTTTCTCTAAATATTTGTTAGGTATTATTATCCCTAAGTCCTTAGCAGGCCACAAATCCCCTGTACTCAAGAAGTAATCTTCATTTTTACTTATTTGTGGAGTCTGAGCATTTACGGCCTGTATCACTTATGTGACTTATCATTTAATGCCATGCATTGCTAATTAACCTTTGATGTGTAAGTATCTTATCACGTGATAGTAGGAACTTTGGGGACAATAACGTAAAATATGGTTAAGTAAATATTCGATTGCTGGCTATTGTCAGGTAAAAAGGGAGCAGTGAGACCATTTGCTTTCTCTACTGACCCCTTGTGTCCTACACAAATTTCAAGATTCCTCAAATGACAGCCCAGGCTGAGGGACTGGAACAACCGTGGATAGTGTCCTCAGACATTTTGATAAGGGCAGAATTTTGCTTCTCAGTCATGTTTCAGTTCAGTTTTCTTTTTTTTTTCTTGATAGTCCATAGTTTATTTTCTCGCAAGTAATTCTCTCTTTTCTTGAGTTTTAGAATTATCTCTAGGTAGTTTTCCACACATATGTCAATATTTTGGCTTGTGTTTTCTTCCTGTCTTTTGGTTAGTTGGCAGTCTGCAAAATTCACCAATTTCACTGGCCACCTGAGCTATTTGGATACTCCCCATTCTGGTCTCTCACTGGAATGTCCAGTTGTACTCTGTTCATCTGGCCTGTTCATGATTCAGGCTGAATACCTTGAGAGGTACGACCAGCTGCCTTTTCTGTAGTAAGCGAAGATCACAAATTAGGAGTGGTTGCACCTTTTTGTCTAGTAACTTGGGGGCTTCTGGAGGCCAGTACTGGTTCTTAGATCATTGTGGGGTTTTTTTGAAAGGAGGGGGTGGTGGGAATCCAATGTTTCTTCCTAATCTCTCCTTTCACCATTTCTTGAAAATGAGGCATTTTCTGCCATGTCTGCTTGGGTGAAGTATTGGGTGGGGAGTGTGGGCTTCTCCAGAGGGAGTTCTTTTCCAGCTCTGAGATTCCTAAACACCACTAGTTGTCATCTTGCAGAAGGCCGTGACACTCAGCTTCCTTGGGTCAGAGTCCCTTTTCCTGGTGCGTATGGCCATTAGTATAATCCCAGTACAGCACCTCACCACACTTGCTTAGAGCAGTAATGAGTCTCACAAGCACCGCCCGATTGATGACTCTCTTCTAGAGTAATGTTGCATGGCTTTAGAGAGGAGGGTTTATTTACCAGTGAGGATGGAACAGGTATATTAAGCAGATGATCTGTAGTGTCTGAATCCATTTCTCAGTGAGAAGAAACAGCAGGGCTGTATCCACTGCAACTTTCCCAGCATTATCATTGGTTGGTTTGATTTCAGGGGAAAGAAAATAATGAAAAGAAGAATTTTTTGAAAAGGAAGAAAGAAGTCTCAGACCACACCATGATCTAATTGTCACAGAGTGAAACCAAGGCCCATAAGCGAAGAGTTTCTTTCAAAGGAGATTGGGGCTTCCAAAGGTAGCCTGTCCACCTGCTTACTCTTAGTTGGTTTCTTTTTCTTTCTTTTTTTTTTTTGTCTTTTTCTGTGTCCGGCAACGGATCGCAACCCTCAGTGTCGCNTTTCTACTGTTTGCCATTTATTTATTTTTCTTGCCTTATTGCACTGGCTAGGAGCCAAGTACAGTGTTGAATAGGAGTGGTGAGAACAGACATTTTTGTTCTATTTGTGGGGGAAAGCATTCAGACTTTCTCTGTTAAGTATGATATTAGCTGAAGATTTTTCATAGATGCCCTTCCTTAAAAAAAAGTCTACTAAATACAATGTGATGACTAAGAGCTTGGGATCTGCAGTCAAATTGTCCTGGGTTTGGAAACCATCTTTTGCATTTTCCAATTAGGTGATGTTGAGCAAGTTACTTTCTGTATCTTAGTTTCCTGTAGAATGGGAATAGTGATAGCACTTAATAGGATTACTAGGAGTATTAAATGAGATAATTCATGTAAAATGTCTAACATATCACTTGCTCAGTAAGTGTTAATTGTTAACAAAATCTTATTAATTTGGACTAATATGAGCAGGAAAACTAGGTAAATAAAAAAATTTAAGTTCTAGAAGTACACTGGGGGCAGACAAGGGGAGAAATTTTTACAAACAACTATATTTTTCACTCAGATATTCCTATTTATCTCAACTTGAGAGTTATAAGGGCTGGTCTGCTGGAGGTGGTGGTAAGAGAATGGGTTATGTGTGTGGTCTCATTGTAGAGAAGTCCATATGAGGGTATGAATGCTCGTTCTGTGGAAGTCCCAAGTAGGCTACAAATCTTGATGTGCCCATGGGTATGTGTTGACCAATTTTTTGAGAAGCCTGCAGATAGATTTTTTTCCCCTTTTTTCACAAATGGGAGCACCAAGCCCCATATTCCAGTGTCTCTTTCAAAATCTCATCATGCTTGTGGGGTAAACTAAGTTCTGGAGTCCTACCAGGACTGCTCCTTTGGCTTTGGCAGGTCTTATCTTACATTTTACTGTTGTCAGCTGGAGAAGCATCCCTGGAAAATGGTTGAAAGCTTCCTTATTTTCAAAGAAAGCAGGGTCCCTGACCCATTCTGCTTTGATTTGGGGGTTTCCAGGGTTGGGAATGGGTTTGCACCGACTCGTTCATACTCTTTCTTTCTGTACTGAGTTGGGATTGATCTGGTGGCTGCCCAGGGTCAGAGGGGTAGAGACATGGTCATTTTTGGAGTTTGTGGGGTTTTATTTTCATTTTAATTAATTAATTAATTAATTAACTGATGTGTGGAACATGAAAAAAATGAAACTTTGCTTCTTAAATGTTTGTGGGACAAAGACTCCTTGCTTTGGGTTCTTTCTCTAAATATTTGTTAGGTATTATTATCCCTAAGTCCTTAGCAGGCCACAAATCCCCTGTACTCAAGAAGTAATCTTCATTTTTACTTATTTGTGGAGTCTGAGCATTTACGGCCTGTATCACTTATGTGACTTATCATTTAATGCCATGCATTGCTAATTAACCTTTGATGTGTAAGTATCTTATCACGTGATAGTAGGAACTTTGGGGACAATAACGTAAAATATGGTTAAGTAAATATTCGATTGCTGGCTATTGTCAGGTAAAAAGGGAGCAGTGAGACCATTTGCTTTCTCTACTGACCCCTTGTGTCCTACACAAATTTCAAGATTCCTCAAATGACAGCCCAGGCTGAGGGACTGGAACAACCGTGGATAGTGTCCTCAGACATTTTGATAAGGGCAGAATTTTGCTTCTCAGTCATGTTTCAGTTCAGTTTTCTTTTTTTTTTCTTGATAGTCCATAGTTTATTTTCTCGCAAGTAATTCTCTCTTTTCTTGAGTTTTAGAATTATCTCTAGGTAGTTTTCCACACATATGTCAATATTTTGGCTTGTGTTTTCTTCCTGTCTTTTGGTTAGTTGGCAGTCTGCAAAATTCACCAATTTCACTGGCCACCTGAGCTATTTGGATACTCCCCATTCTGGTCTCTCACTGGAATGTCCAGTTGTACTCTGTTCATCTGGCCTGTTCATGATTCAGGCTGAATACCTTGAGAGGTACGACCAGCTGCCTTTTCTGTAGTAAGCGAAGATCACAAATTAGGAGTGGTTGCACCTTTTTGTCTAGTAACTTGGGGGCTTCTGGAGGCCAGTACTGGTTCTTAGATCATTGTGGGGTTTTTTTGAAAGGAGGGGGTGGTGGGAATCCAATGTTTCTTCCTAATCTCTCCTTTCACCATTTCTTGAAAATGAGGCATTTTCTGCCATGTCTGCTTGGGTGAAGTATTGGGTGGGGAGTGTGGGCTTCTCCAGAGGGAGTTCTTTTCCAGCTCTGAGATTCCTAAACACCACTAGTTGTCATCTTGCAGAAGGCCGTGACACTCAGCTTCCTTGGGTCAGAGTCCCTTTTCCTGGTGCGTATGGCCATTAGTATAATCCCAGTACAGCACCTCACCACACTTGCTTAGAGCAGTAATGAGTCTCACAAGCACCGCCCGATTGATGACTCTCTTCTAGAGTAATGTTGCATGGCTTTAGAGAGGAGGGTTTATTTACCAGTGAGGATGGAACAGGTATATTAAGCAGATGATCTGTAGTGTCTGAATCCATTTCTCAGTGAGAAGAAACAGCAGGGCTGTATCCACTGCAACTTTCCCAGCATTATCATTGGTTGGTTTGATTTCAGGGGAAAGAAAATAATGAAAAGAAGAATTTTTTGAAAAGGAAGAAAGAAGTCTCAGACCACACCATGATCTAATTGTCACAGAGTGAAACCAAGGCCCATAAGCGAAGAGTTTCTTTCAAAGGAGATTGGGGCTTCCAAAGGTAGCCTGTCCACCTGCTTACTCTTAGTTGGTTTCTTTTTCTTTCTTTTTTTTTTTTGTCTTTTTCTGTGTCCGGCAACGGATCGCAACCCTCAGTGTCGCCCCCGCACCGGACCGGGACCTGCAACGGGATTGCAACCCTCGGCACTGCCCCCGCGCCTCGCTCAGCCAGTGAGCGGGAACCGGTCTGTACGTGGGATCCGAACCCTCGGCGGGAGCGCTGCCACACTTCCCAAGCAGCGCACTAGCGCAGTGCGCCACCGGGCCGGCCCTGGTTTCTTTTTCATAGTCTTTTCCTACGGGTTTTATTCCTGAGACCATCTTACCTGAGGATTTGCCTCTTCCACCTCACCCCACGTTGCTCTGCACCTTCCTGCTTAGGCCGCAGACATACTTGCCCTTGTCATAAATATAACAGCCATTCCTCAGCCCCCATTTCTAAGAATCAGAAAATTTTCCAGAAACTTCTAATACAAAGTTTACAAACACTCCTTGGACTTTAGGTCTGATGGACCTAACAGAAAGATAGGAACAAGGCCTGGCATAGGTGAAACAAGGCCTGGAATAGGGTGAGGGTGGAACTGCATCCAGCAAATCTTGTTAAATTTCTCTCAGGTTGAGTTCTTTTGCACAAAACATGAGGTTTTTCCAGGAAGGTCTCTCCCATCCTTCCAGGTCTCATTTTCAATGGGAATGCTTTCTCCAAAAAGGCTAGTAACATTCACTGGCCTCTTAGTAACATTACATTAAATTATATTGGCCAAGTACCGACAGTGGTCTCTTTCAGATGGCACCTCCAGGGATCAGCTCAGGTGATTCAGGCCAATACTGAGAAGATGCTAAGACTGGAGCCAGGTGGTATTACACTCTGGGCAGAGCAAGACATCACCACCTCTGAGAGAAACTCCTTGCTGCTGGGAAAGAATCTAATTTGTAGGTTGAGGGGAGGTGCATGGGTGGCCCCCAGATTGGGAGGGAGCTTGCTGCCTTTGTTTCTCACTATGTGAGTTATCTGAGTAGGTTTCCACTGTGCGTGGTATGCACTCAGCTGACTGAGAGGGCCAATGGGAGCTGGAGCTGAGACAGGTTCCCTTGGGAGTGCTGTTGTCACATCCGCAGGGTTTATCCCTGCTTCTACCTGGGCCCACTCACAATGTGGGCTCGTGCTGCTTCTGTGTGGTGTCACAGCCTCTGGGCCTCTGGCAAATGGTCTACAGAGGTCCAGAGCTTATTGTATAGAAGCAAAAGTAAAAGGCATTGGTTTTATTTTATTTTTATTTATGCATTTATTTTTAAATTTATTATTTGAATTTAAACATAATTGATTATACATATTTATGAGGTACAGAGTTGACTCTCAGTATTTGTGTACAGTATGTGATGACTAAATCAATATTATTAGCATGTTCATCATTACAAATTGTAATTATTCTTTGTATCCCTTACCCAGTTACTCTTTAACCCTCCTCCCCCTCTCCCCTTCCCACCTCTGATAACTACAGATCTGTTCTCTCCTTCTGAAAGTTCAATGTTCCGTGGGATTCCTTACGTCCCAGAAGGTCACTCTAGAAGAAAGCCCTTCAGAATACCTCCTATAACTGGACTATAACATCCCTCAATGAAACTGCAGTTGCTTATTCATTTCTGTTTCTGCAGCACCCACCACAGGCCAGGCATAAACCAGGACTCTGAGTACTGCTTGTTGAAGGAATAAATGAAGAATTTTGAGAGGTAGTGGGAGGAGGGCACAGAGCTTCTGGGCAGGGGATCAGAGTTGCTGGGGCTTGGTCAGGTAACCGTGGGCAAGTTGCTTAACCTCTCTAGCCTCAGTCTTCTCGTCTGTAAAATGGAGCTGAGAATAGCTGCTTCACAGGGCAGTTTACAAGCAGCCAGAAGAAGGTGGTAGCTGCAAATACTCAGGAAACTAGAAAACACTATACAGATGAGGCAAGGGCACATTAGTCACTCTGTGGGGGGCAGATTTCTGCAAAGCTCCTTCCTCCCTCCCTCCTTTCCTCCCTCCCTCCCTCCCTTTCTCCCTTCCTTCCTTCTTTCCACTTACCTGCAAGGACATGTAGTATTTCTCTTTCTGTGCCTGGCTTATTTCACTTAACATAATTTTCTCCAAGCTCATCCATTTTGCTGCAAATGGCAGAATTTCATTCTTTTTTATTTTTTATTTTTTTATTTTTTTTTTGTTTTTGAGAATTTCATTCTTTTTTATGGCTGAGTAGTACCATATTTTTCTTATCTGGTTGTCTGTCAATGGACATTTAGGTTGGTTCCATATCTTGGCTATTGTAAATAGAGCTGCAGTGAACATGGAAGTGAAGGTATCCCTTCAACATAATTTCTATTCCTTTGGTGTATACCAAAGGAACATATATATATCCAGCAGTGGGATTGCTGGATTGTATAGTAGTTCTATCTGTCGTTGTTTGAGAAATCTCCATACTGTTTTCCGTATTGGCTATACCAATTTACAGTCCCACCAACAGTGTAGAAGGGTTCCCTTTTCTCCACATCATCTCGGCATTGTTATTCTCAGTCTTTTTGATAATAGCCAGTCTAGCTGGGGTAAGATGATATCTCAGTGTGATTTTGAACCATATTTCCCTGATGCTCAGTGATGTTGAGCATTTTTTCATATACCTGTTGGCCATTTGTATGTCTTCCTTTGAAAATTGTCTGTTTAGCTCCTTTGCCCATTTTTAAATTAGATTATTTGTTTTTTTACAGTGAAGTTATTTGAGTTCCTTGTATATTCTGGATATTAATCCCTTGTCGGGTATATAGTTTGCAAATATTTTCTCCCATTCTACGGGTTGTCTTTTTACTCTGTTGATTGTTTCATTTGCTGTGCAGAAGCATTTTAGTTTGATATAATAAAAAAAGTTTGTTTATTTTTTCCTTCGTTGCTTGTGCCTTTGGGGTCTTATTCATAAAGTCTTCACCCAGTCCTACATCCTGAAGTATTTTCCCTATGTTTTCTTCTGGGAGTTTTATAGTTTCAGGTTTTTATACATACGTCTTTAATCCATTCTGAGTTGATTTTGGCAAATGGCAAGAGGTATGGGTTTTGTTTCATTCTTCTACAAATGGATATCCAGTTTTCTCAGCTCCATTTACTGAAGAGGCTGTCCTTTCCCCAGTGGATGTTCTTGGTGCCTTTGTCGAAGATCAGTTGGCCGTAAGTACTGGGTTGATTTCTGTCTGTTTTTGTGAAAGGCATTGGTTTTAGATTAGTTCTGTGAAGGGATCTCTTAAAACTTTAGTGTATCCTAGGGAGCTGTGTCTAAAAGAAAACATCAAGTTGATAAAGAGTCCCAGTGGGTTTCATGGTCTTCACTGGGCCAAGGTCATGAACATATTTTTTTAATGTAAATACAAAAGTTTACTTTTCCCACCTCTGAGGTTATATAACAACCTAATCATTCCAGAGTAGGAGTGAGTGTGGTCATTGTAAGAGGAAGAATAGAAAAGGGCAATAGTGCTGCTCTGTCCACATGACTCAGGGCAATCCAATGGAGACATTACTCCCCATTCTATGGTTCAAAGATTACTTTCTTTGGAAGAGTTTGTTACTAACAATATGAGCTTGGGGGAGGGGCCTTATGTCTGGCTTGCCCTTGACTCAGTCACCCTTAGAGATTGAGCTGATTGTGGATCATGCCATGGGTTCCTCCAGTAAAGTAGGTAGAGTGGTTTTTCTGACATGCATTTCACACGCTTCTTTCCTCTTTCCCTTCCTTCTTAGATCATTCCATCACTGGCTCTTCTTCTTTTAACCACCTTATAAAGGGTACAGTTCCTAAGGCGTTGTCCTTGGTTCGTTACTCAATTTATATAATCTGTTTTGAAGATTTCACCTATGCATAGCATGGTGGTCAAGACTGCCTGCACTGGAGCTGATTTTTAAGGGTGAATCTCACTCTGTGACTTACTATCTGTATAACTTTGGACAAATTAACTACCCTCTTTGTGCCTTAAGTTCCCCATCGGTAAAATGGGGCTAATAATAATAATAATAATAATAATACCTCATAGAATTATGATAAAGATTTGGTGAGTTACTCCACGTAGAGTGCTTAGAACGGTGCCTGCTTGTAGAAAACGTTCAATGCAGGCTAGCTGTAATTACTGTTCTTGTCATGTCTGATGTTAGTGGAAAGATAATGGCTTCAGATTCGGACTGATATTTATTCAAATTCTGACACTGTTCCTTACTAGCTATGTGAAGTTGGGAAAAGTCCCTTAATTTTTTTGAGTCCCAGTTTCCAACAGCCTATGACACATTGCTTCGGTTATCTATTGCTATATAACAAAACACCCCAAAATGTAGTGGCTTAAAACAGCAACAATTATTTGTTATAATCTCTCACAGTTCTGGGGGTTGAGGAGCTCAACTAGGAGGTTAAGTAGTTTTGTGTAGTTTTAGTCAGGTGGTGGCTGAATAGTAAGAGAGTAGTTGAGACTGGGTCATTACATAGTTTCTTCCCTGACATGTCTAGCAGATTATGCTGACTGTTTTTCATCTGGGAGCTCAGCCAGGCTGCAGGACAGGGACCTTGCCTGGGTTTCCTCACAACATGGTGACTAGGTCCAAGAGTGAGCATCCCAAGAGAGGGCCAGACAAAAGCTGTATTGTCTTTTATGACCTAGCCTCAGAAGCCACATAACATCACTTCCACCATATTCTGCCTGACCAGATTTAAGGGGAGGGGAATTACACTCCATCTCTTGATGGAAGGAATGTCAAAGAATTTGTAGACATTACAATCTGACCTCTGGCACAAATTATTTATATTTTGCACATGTGAAAAATATACTCATCCCCACCCAACATCCCCTGCTCCACACACACACATACATACAAAGTGTCATCTATTATGGAATCAGGCTCAGGCTCAGGTGCCAGGGTCTCCTCATCTAAATTAGGTCTGGGTGCAGGTGAGGCTCTTCTAATTCAGTTCCTTGGGTACAGCAACTCGAGTACTGCTCCTCTTGATCTGAAGACTGTGAATTAAAGAGACAAGTTATCTCCCCTCCACCCCAAATACAATGCTGGGATAGATGTAAGGGAACTGCTATAGATGCCTCTTTTTAAAAAATCGGTAATGTTTACATTTTAAAACACTTCATTATTTTTTTTTACTTTAAATTTGGAAATCAATTCAGACTTACAAAAAAGTTGCAAAGATAATACAGACTTCCCATATACCTTTTGCCTAGCTTCTCCAGTTACACAACATGTGAAATTATCAAAATCTGGAAATTAACAGTATTGATGCAATACTATTAACTAATCTACAGATCTTATTCACGTTTTGCCAATTGTCTTATTAATGGCCTCTTCTTGGTCCAGGATCCAAACTAGGATCCTATATAACGTTTTGTTGTCATATCTCTTCTATCTTCTATCTGGAGTAGATGTTCCCATTTAGAAAGGGGGAAAACATCAGTCACCAGTCCATAGCCATTGTGAAATCCAGTCTAGCAGGTGAGTCGGGCTCAGTCTTACTGCCTGGGAATGATTCTCCACTGTTCTTGGTTCTCCTCTATGGGCTCCTGGTTCTGCCCTTTGAATTATCCTTCCTTTTTCATAAAATGTAGCCTGTGTCTGCAACTAAGTAGTTTTCTCAGCCTGTTTCCTACTTTTAGATGTCCCTTTTAGTCCAAGCTGGTGGTGTTGCTGCCAGTACAATTCTTTTTTAAGATGTGTACCTACCTTCCTGTAAGCCTTTAGCCTACTCTTCCACACTTCCTCTTTGCTATGGCCAAAGCATACTGCTTGAAATTTTCAAAAAATTTTACATTTTTCTTCTTTAGTGCTTTTGCTCATTCTGTTTCCTTGATTTTATATGCCTTTCCTTTCCTTCTTACTTCCTAGCCTCATCCTTCCAGGTTCAGCTCAGATTCCACTTCTCCTCAAAGCTTTTTCTGATCTCCTCAGTCAGAATGAATCATGGCCTCCTCTGTTTCTTCAGCAGTTCATAGCTCTTCTGTAACCATAATAGCCTATACTGTCACTTAGTACAGTCAAATGGGGGAGGAGAGTATGTGTGTGTATTGTCCTCCAGGCTCTGACCTTCTTGAGTGCAAGGTGGAGCTGTAGCAAAGGATGTATTTGGTTTATCTTTTTGGCCTTACATAAGTTAGATGTCTAAAAACTGCTTGGTGACTTGAAGAGAGTCACCTTAGGATCTTACCTTAGGATTAGAGCTGGGCTTTGGGAATAGGTAGCTGGCTCATGGAAGGAGATTGGCCTAGATATATAATATATTGGTAGAGATTTCAAGGCAGAAAATTGAGACAGTCACTTTATTTATTTTTGTGTGGCTGGCTTGTACAGGGATCAGAACCTGTGACCTTGGTGTTATAAGGCTGAGCTCTAACCAACTGAGCTACCCAGACAGCCCATGAAATAGTTACTTTAGATGAAAGTAGGGGTGGTGGTTTAGTTATAAAGTGCTACATTGTAACATACTCTTTACTATTATCGTTGGTGCTGCTTATAATATTAATAAAAACCAGATCTCTGATATATGGATTAAAGCTTGTGTTTTATTAGCTTCTATGGAAAGCACCTTGAAGATATTATCCAGGGATAGGAGAATTTGGCTGTTTTGTGTATCACTGTATTCCTCTCACCTTCATAGTATTTTAAAGTACAATAGGAGCTCGATAAATATTAGTTGAGGGAAAAATGAGTGAAGAACTGATTTCTCCTCCTCTATGACTCTGCGGGGTACCTACATGTGCCATACCCAAGAAAAATAGCCAGGAGAGCTGGTTCAAAATCAGCCCAAGTTAAGAGAAGTCTTATTCATCGTATGTGATTTATACAGGTCCTCTTGATACTGAGCTTTCTGCTTTGCTACAGAGGAGTTGGAGATATGTGGACAGGATGCTGGTGGCAAGTGAATGGCAACGTGAATTGGGCAGTCAGAAGTGACTGCAGCTTCTTCTAGGTGATCAGGAGGAGAGTTGGGCTTTGTGTGCTTAGTGAGGAAGAACAGACTAAGCAGGCATTGTCAGGGTTGTTGTCGTCCTCTTGATACTGAGCTTTCTGCTTTGCTACAGAGGAGTTGGAGATATGTGGACAGGATGTTGGTGGCAAGTGAATGGCAACGTGAATTGGGCAGTCAGAAGTGACTGCAGCTTCTTCTAGGTGATCAGGAGGAGAGTTGGGCTTTGTGTGCTTAATGAGGAAGAACAGACTAAGCAGGCATTGTCAGGGTTGTTGTCTGGTTTTATTTTTAAATGATAAATGTCCTTCCTGGAAATCAGCCTCCGTGGGTCAGTCTTAGTCCACTGCTTTCTGTATGACCCTGTGCAGGTTGTACTTACACTCTGGGCTTTTGTTTTCAGCAGACAAATTGTGGTTTTTTTCTTCAGCTGAGAGAACTAGTGGAGAGAGTGTTTCAGCCATTTGGGTAAGTAGCATGGCATCAAAAGAGAGCCTTCATGGGCTAGTTTTATAGTTTTTCTGTGAAAATTTTTAGCAAAATCTCGGGCTAATGGACCATCTAGATGTCTGGGATGCTGAATTTCTTTCCTGAAGTGGGACTTCCTCTGTATTCCATTCTATGTATCAAGCCCGAGCAGCTTCCATGAGTCTGTGATTGTGATAATTGGATGGGACGGGTTGGGGCAATTTAGGAAGATGATGGGGGCCTGACCTCCTCCTGCCTTTGAAATCCACAAAGGAGGGAGAATGGGGATATGATGAATAGTTGATCAGAAAATGGGGAGTGTCCCTCCTCAATTAGGACAGCTGGCCCAGTGATAAAAAGTGTTTTACTCTGTTACTAGCCCTCAGGACCAGATGCTATGAAAATAGAAATTAAACTGTGACTTTCGGCCGCTCTCTCCATACAATGAGGGCATAAATGAGCTGTCCTTGCCCGACTGTGGATTCCTCTAGGGACATCTCAAGAGACTTGAGGGGGGGGGCTTATTGGGCCAAGGTCATTGGATTCCACGGAAGGGGGTAGATTCAGTTAACAGGTGTCTCAGGGAATGTTGATTTTGCATCTGCTTGGCCTTTGGCTTGTCCTTGGAGGTTCTGTGCCTTCTTGTTTTTGGTAGGACCAGCTCAAGGTGACCTTCCTGCACTCCATAGATAGGAAAGTTAGCCTGTTTGGTCTCTCTGATATTCCTGAGAAACTGATTTTGCTACAGGGCTGGGTGAACCATATGGCAGCCTAGATTACAGAGATTGCTGGCGTTTGTCAACAAAAAGCACAGGCTTTTTGGTTATAGCAAATCCTTCAGGTAGGGTTGTCACACCATCTGTGATCACAGCATATAGGATCAGCTAGGTGGGTATGCAATCCCATTCTTATCCACTTCCTGCCTCCAAAAGAAAGGGAGAGGTAAATTCAAAATCAAATATATATATATATATATTTATATTTTAGGTCCTTGTTTGGTATTTTCTTTGAAAGGTGCTGGGGAGGTTTAGTAGTCATGAATCTTGATCTTGAGCGGTTTGCAGTCTAGTTGGGGATGTCAGAATAACATGAATCAGCAGTAGCAAGTAACATAAAGCAGAAGGTATGAGGGATCTTCAAGAAGTTCATGGAAAGATTTGCATTATCTTTTAATACCATTTTTCCATGAACTTTTTTGAAGAATCCTCATATATAATTTTTGCAAAAAGGTAAAAAAGACTGTAGAATTCAGATAATGGGATAATCAATTACAGCTGGAAAATTCTTAGGACAGAATTAGGACTGGAGGTTAGTCTTGAAGAATGACTAGGTTTGGGGGATTTAGGAGATGGGGGAAAGGCTGCTAGACCAAAAGAACAGTATGAGCAGAGGTAGAGACAAGCAAGATGTCTTTACAGGACCATTAGGAGATTAGTATGGTTGTGGCAGAGATATAGGGGAGATAAGATTAGGAAAGTAGGGCAGGACCTAATTAAATAGTCTCTAGAGGCAGACTAAGGAATTTGGACTTGGTTCTGGAGGTGATAGGGCACCATTGTAGGTACTGGAGCAGAGATATGATATGAAGAGAGGAATGTTTGCAAATACTTTGTATACACAATTCAGAGTGGACTGGAGTTGGGTAGAGATACATGTTCTGGAGATCAAGGAGGGGATTATAAAGTCTTAGAAGCCATGCAAACTGGAGGAAGAGGCAAATAAACTAGACAGTTTCTTGCCAAAATCTGTGAGACTTGGTGATGAGCTGGGTAGCAGGAATGAAGAAGAGGAAAGGGCCAAAGTTTTGATTTTAGAAAGCTGGGAAGACTAATCGTGCCATTAACAAAAATGGAGAAGTTATGTGGAAAAGTAATTTTAAGTGGGAAAATGATGAGTTTGGCAATGATTTTATTTACTTAACAAGTGCTTATGTGATACTTATTATGTACTTGGCACTGTTCTAACCACTTTATAAATATTAACTGATCTAGTTCCCACATTAAGCATATGAAATAAATTCTGATATTATCCTCTTTATTATAAAGGGGAGAACTCTAGCACAGAGAGGTTAATAACTTGCCCAAGATCATGAAGCTATAAACAGCAGAGCCAGGATTCTGAACTCAGGCCATCTATGCTAGGCTCTCTCTTGTTGATGGGAGACTCACCTAGAAATACAGTAGATAGTAAGATATCAAATATTTGTTGGGAACTTCCTTTGTGCAGAGCCCTATACAGGAAATGTAAAAATATGTATGAAACGGACATGTCATCAAGGAGCTTGTAAAAATCTAGTGAGGGAATGGCAAGTGGTCAAATAATTATTTTAGGTACTTAAGTCACATGCTGCAAGAGAGGGTAGCACATAAGAAAGGAGAGAGGGAGGACGAATACTTGTTTAAGGATATCAGAAAAGACTTAAGGGTGAAGAAGATGGAATTATAGAAAGACCCTGAAAGATGGGTCAGGTTGGATTTTGGTAGTTGGTATTAGGGGAAGGTCGTTCCAGATAGCAATAAAAGCTTGAATAAAATCACGGAAGAAAGAAAGCTCAAAAGATAACTTACTACCAGCATGTTGCATAGTACCTAGCTCTGCAAACCTGAACTAGGATGACTGGTGGTCTTAGTTAGGCTGCAACGTGAAGCATGTGTTGGAGAAGCAGTAAGAGAGGAGGCTGGGGCTCCCTTGGTAGAGAGCAAGAGCCTAAGTGAGAGGATCAGACTGGAGATGCAGAATTAGAAGTCCATAGCATATAAATAAGGAGGGGATCATTGATGCTGTAAGAGCAGAAGGCTTCTGGAGGGATGACTGTAGGAAGGAAAGAGCTGGTGGCTGAGGATGGAGCCTTCTTGTTTTATGCATGGAGATATCTAGGCTATTCTTGCCTCAGGATGAATCTAAATATTCCCTAAAATAAGGCCTGTTAGCTTGAGGGATGAAGTTTGTTCCTCTCCTACACAGGGAGACCATTTCTGGCTCTCTGTCTCTGCTCTTCAGGGTCTCCCAGACACCTGGAGTAAATGAAGTTCTCATTGTCCTTGTTGCCTATGTATTTAGGAATTCCAGAGCCCTTCTGCTTTGGCTCAAGAAGGAATTAACAAAATACTCAGCCATGCTCATGTTGTTGGTGCAGAGGTGATATTTCAGGGAATCATGAGTTCCTGGTGTGGTCTGAAATGGAAGTGATGAGATTGCTCTCTCAGGTCATGGGCAGTGATTTCCAGGGGACAGGCAAAGCATGGTCCATTCCAGTATTTCATACCCTCCTTAGGCCTTAAAGGATCATACATAGGAAAACAGTGGTGAGTAGAGACAACTTAAAAATCAGAGGTCAGACATTACTTGTGGAATTCTTCATTGTCCCTGCTGGAATATTGCTAACCTCACACTTTGTCCCATAAAACAGAGAGCACAGCCCTAGGAGAGAGATACCGGTTTAAACTCCAATTTGCCACTGACTAGCTCTGTGACCTTAGGATGACTGACCTTTCTGAGCCTGTTTTGTTAACTGTAAAATAGGGCTAATAATATTTGCTTTTCTTACCTAACAGGGATATTGTGAGGATCAGAGGAGGCAATGTCTGTGAAAGTGCTTTGAGATTGCAAAGTGCTGCATCAAAGTATGCTGTGATAGTTACAACCACTATCCAGTTTGCTCACTCTTAATGATTAATGCTCTGAGAGTGCTTTTTGCATAACCTATTCGCAGTCCCTCTGCCAAGGACATAAAGGGCAAGGCTACAGAGTGGGAGTTTGGGACACGGGATAGAATATTTCCTCAGGCAGACATATCCTATTTCATCGGCTCTAAGATGCACTCACCTCACCCTTCCACCCCCATAAATTAACACCTATGAAATTTGCTGTGCGTCACAATTGATGGCACAGTGGATGTAATGAAATGAGCTACCTCTTTTCTTGGAGGCAGGTGGCCACATATGCAAAAACTAAGATGCACTCACCTCACCCTTCCACCCCCATAAATTAACACCTATGAAATTTGCTGTGCCTCACAATTGATGGCACAGTGGATGTAATGAAATGAGCTACCTCTTTTCTTGGAGGCAGGTGGCCACATATGCAAAAATTTTTTTTTTTTCCTACGTGAAAAGCTATCATATCTCAACCTTTGCCAGATAAAAACTTGCTAAAAGACATTGGGACATTTGCTGCCTCAGTAAATGTGAAACTCTCTTCGTCTTTGAGAATCTTGAAGTATGTCATGGTCATCTTTTCTCATTGCTCATCTCTGGAAGCAAAAGGTTGGCTTGGGCATTTATATCCTGATGTTGGGATATATCCTGTCTGTTGATTAAAAAAAAAAATCTCTAGTGACAATTTTCTCATCATTTCCTGCCTTCTTAAAAGTAGAAGGTGAGATGTATTTTGGTTAATAGTTTACATTACCTGAGGTCTGATGGTATTGGGCTCTGGAGCATTAGAAGGTGAGGAGCTGGGTCTCCTATCCCTGTCCTGTAAACCTCTAACATAAACCCTCCAAGTGACCAGACAACCAATCAGCTCTCCGTGGAGCTTCTCTTCAGGATGGATTCTGTACTTGATTCTGTACAGAAAACCAAGTAGTTTTTTTGGGTTTTTTTTTTTTTTTTTTTTTTTTGAAAACCCTTCAGATTTGACTACTAATTCAGAGCTTTCTACTTAATACAGTTCTCATTGTTCCAGTCTCCTGTTGATTATCTGGGTATGGACTTTCCACCTTTTGAGTTGAATGGCCAAGGAGACTTCTGAGCCTCTCCCCTCTTGTCTTCCTGCTGCATGTTCAGAATATAAACCCCCAGTTAAGGAGGAGTAGGAGAGAGGCACTAGCATTTATTGAGTATGTACTTTTACAGACAGTATTTCCTTTGGTTCTTACAACCACCTAGGGATGTGAGCCTTCTTTTCCCAATTTTACATCTAGGCACTCAAGGCTCAAAACAATGAGGTGCGTTCCAAGCTGGTCATGCTAGTTATAAGTGATGGAGCTATTTGAACCCATACTACCTAGGAAGAGCCAGTCTGAAAATAAAGAGCAGTGATAAGGGGATTATTTGCTCTTCCTGATTACCCAGTCATTCCCTGCTGGCTAATATGGAGGCTCTAGAAATGACTGGACTTGGTTCTTTGAAGGATTCTATGGTTTTTCTTTGCCCAACTCTGAGGATGGTGACCAGCCCTCCTAGTTGCACTGTGCTGTGTCTTTCAGCCTCTGATTGGTTCTCCTCTGGCCTCTGCTTCCAGTGGCTCCTGATTCAGGTCATATGCTGTTTGGTGCCCTAGAAATAACCGGGTTTCTAGCCCAGTGTGACTCCCTGGAGCCCCTGGGCCTGCTAGGGCAGCACTGGCAGCACCTTTCCCCAGAGCTGTTTATTTCTATTATGTCATTTGCTTATTATAGGCAGCCTGCTAAGTGTTAGTTATCATCTCCCTGTGATTCCCTGCTTTTTCTTCTCTGTCTTCCCCAGTGCTTTGGGGACTTTGGAAGACAGGGTCCTAGGAAGCAGCATTCTAAATGGGCTCCTTCTACATTTCTTCTTTGTTTGGAATTCACCTTCTGTTAATTTTCTCTTGAGGATGAGCTTTTGTTAGAAACACTGGCACTGTCAATGAGTATCCCCTCTGTGGTCCAAGGAAGCAGTGCACTGAAGGGTTGAAAAGAGAGCAGACTTGGGAAGCAGTTCCTGAAGCAGGGGATGGTGATGTTGGTTTGGATCTGCAGGGATCAAGTGCTGACCTGGGATTTGGCCGACTCTGTTTTGGTCTTCTGCTTCCTTATCACCTTGGCATGCACTTATCCTCTTCAATCTTAATGTATTAGTGCTGTTTTTGCAGTTTGGGCTAAGAGATGCTGATGAATTATGGTCCTAGAGTCAGAGCCATGGCTATGAGACAGTGAATTGGAGAAACTGCCTTGGATTCCAGGCTTTGGGGAGGTTCCATTAGGTGGCTGGGCAATGACATTGTGGCCTTTCACTATGGACTAGTACATAAAATAAGATCTTAGTCTGTTAGACAGCTGGGCTCTGCCCCCTTCTCCTCTTCTAAGGTTACCACGTGGAGGAGTGGGATCATTTTTCTCTATGAACACATCCATCACCTGTCTGTGTGCTGGTGTTTTGTGACTTCTCTTCTACTTTGTTGTCATTTTCAATCACTTCCCCGTAATCGACCTGATTACACCTGGGCCATCTCCCAGAGATCCTATCACCTCACCTATGGGTAGTTCAACTTGTGCAGCTCCCATTTCACCTTGTTCTGACTCAGGAGCAGTGCAGAGAAGGGAGCGTAGTTTTGTACCAGGTGTCAAGATAGGACCCATAGGGGTTGTTTGCTACCGAGGATCCACACTGCTCATCAAGAACACATGGGCCGGGCCGGCCTGGTGGCGCACTGCTACAGTGCGCCGCTTGGGAAGTGCGGCGGCGCTCCCGCTGAGGGTTCGGATCCCAC